>NC_041225.1:5070682-5153475 GCF_002837175.3 Physeter macrocephalus | reverse complement strand
GCCTCTGCCCCACACGGGGAGAGGCCACAGCAGCGAGAGGCCCGCATACCGCAAAACGCATACCGCAAAAGAAAAAAAAAAAAAAAGAAAACTCACCAAGTTTGCCTTAAAACTCAGTCAGACAGTCAGAGCTGGCTAGAACTCCTTCCCTAGGTCCTTTTCCAATTCTGGACTACTCTGAAGGTCCCTTATACCTCAGTCCCTTTGAACTCATGTACGGATGCCCAGCTCTTCTTACTCCCTTTTCTACCATGAAACCTCCTGCTCTGGGCTCTCACCTCCCAGCCTTAGAATTAACTCACAACCTCTTATGGACCCATGCTAATAAACACCTACCCCAACCTCAGGACTTGCCCCCATCTACAATCCTATAACCTGGGGACTGGGTCCTATTAAAGGACCTCTCCAGATATACCAAACCCCTCCAACCCCCTTGGAAGGGTCCATTTCAGGTACTACATACGACTCCAACAGCAGCCAAGCTCTCAGGACATTCATCATCCCGGATGCATTTGTCCCAACTCAAGCCTTCTCCTACCATGATTCTCCTACCATGAGGACTGATTCTCCTACCATGCCATCAACACAATCCTCTCCCTACCCCTGTCAACAGTTATAACCGAAACCGGGCTACAGTTCTACCGGAACCCAGAGACCACCAAAACCATGAGCACAACTGAAGATTAATATGCCCTTGTGGGCTTATATGCATCTTACTCTCTTATTTCTCCTTCTATGCTTTATAATCTTTTATAACTACAAGCATGACCCTTCTCCTATCCCTGGAAGGAAATTCCTAGCCCCTTGCTACACCGGTCCTGAAGACTGCTAAGACAAAATGCTTGGTCTCTTTCTTACCTAGTACTTAACCACGCTCTTTCATACCAGCTACACCTCCTTAAGTGCCACTCATCACCCCTACTTCCACACAATAAAAAAAACTACAGCCCTCCTTCAAAAGGCCAAGGGCTCACAATATCACAACCGCTGCCCATGCACTAACATTGACAGGACAGGCTTTTTCAGCTTCCCAGCACCACCTCAGACATAGCCTCCGCGGTTTGGGCCCCAACCCCCCCATGGTGGTATTTCCGGCCTCAGGCTGTCTCATGGGTCCAAAAGAACCTCTCTGACCCACTTCCACAAATGCCCCTCCCCGTCCATGGGCCCATCTTCCAGGAAGTCTCCTTACTAACCCAGTATCTCATATGTGTTGTGGCCAATACTACTTCACGGATGGTCCCCTGGCCTCACACCCAAACCACCGCTTTTCCCTCCGACTTACGATGACCACAATCAGCCGCAAATCTAGCTCCTCTTAATTGCAATCAAACTCTGTACTTAAACCACTCCTGACGATGGGACAGACCAAAACACAAAGCTCAAATAAATAATTTCCCTAACAATCGAATTTCCCTTCCCAAACCAGACAACTGGACACTCCTGTCCTGAATGGTCCTCTCATGGGACTTCTATTTTTCCTCCTGTCAATTCCACTGACTGCTCCCTGGCCTCATCTATAAGTAACTCCTGACACCTGCCCTACACGGGTGAAACTAGGACTTGCCACAAGTACCTCGGCTCTTTGTTTCCACAAAAACCTTGGGGCTTTGACTTTCAATGACAGTTTCTCACCTGGGAAAATAATACCTCCAGCCCCCCCCAAGGCTTCTGCCTGCTTAAACCCATTGGCGAGACTTTCTCTAACTGCTGCATACTGCCTACCAGAAGGGTCAAGTACAAACTTCCTCATTAACATAACTCTTACGGCCTATGTACCCCCTTCAGCCAGACTACACTTTCTCTGAGGGACCTCGGCATATCTCTGTATGCTTCCTAACTGGATCAGAACCTGCACCATCGTATCCCTATTACCCTAGATGAACATCCGCACTGGGCCTATGCCTCTCTCCTACCTTTTCAGATACTGAACTAAACAAGAACCTCTATCAATCCTACTAACCATAGCCACAGACCTGGCTTTAGGCACCGGAACTGCAACTATCATACATTCTTCCATAACTGCTATGCTCTGTCTCCTCCCTTTCGGCCCCTGTCTTACCCAGTTTCTTCTCTCCTCTATCAAAAACTGTCTTACTGCCCTTACCAAACCTTCCTCCCCTGTCACGGGTCTTGCCTTTCAGACCGTTCCATTCCAAGACAACCCACACGGCCTCTCCCCGCAGGTAGGGACAGCTCTATGCCCCAGCTCAGCAGGAAGAAGTTGCAGAAGAAGAGACCTCTGCCCCAATTCCCAGCAAATGGGCCAACTGGGTTCCAGACAACACTTAAGAATAAGTTAGGGCTTCCCTGGTGGCGCAGTGGTTGGGAGTCCGCCTGCCGATGCAGGGGACGCGGGTTCGTGCCCCGGTCCGGGAGGATCCCACGTGCCGCGGAGCGGCTGGGCCCGTGAGCCACGGCCGCTGAGCCTGCGCGTCCGGAGCCTGTGCTCCGCAACGGGAGAGGCCACGGCAGTGAGGGACCCGCGTACCGCAAAAAAAAAAAAAAAAAAGAATAAGTTAATATTCAGTGGGTGGAAATGTAAACCCATCTAACATGATTCAAAATGGAGTAACACCTGTCAAGGGCCCCTATTAGGTCTCTTTCAGACACCCAAGAACTGGAAAATTACTGAAGACACCGGTTATTCCCCCAAAAAAACACAGCCTATAGAGACACAGCCAGCCCAGGTACTGCTGTGGACCAGAATAGACATAAAGCCACCCCCTTTTCCTGCACCTTGCCCTTTGAAACCCAATAAAAGACTCAAACACCCACTCTTTGGTGCCAATGCCAGTCTATGCGTCTGGCCCCTTTCCTCTCTTGGAAGGTGAATAAAAACTTTCTTTTCTTCCCTTGCTAATATTTCTGTGAATTCTTTCACAACCCTCATCAGCTCACCTAACAGGTTCCAAGATCTGAGAATTCTTAAAATCGCGGCTTGCCGTTGAAAACACATGACTAACAGAGAGTCTACATTGCTTCAAGAAGCCAAGATTCCCTGGCGTGGCATTCTGGGTTTTCCCAGTGTGAGCCCAACCATCTGACCCAGGAATCTCAGTTTTCGTCACTTCCTGAGTGGGCAGATGTGAGGCCAGCGTGTAGCAACCTGGCAGACAGTGCTGGCCTCCAGGCTGAAGAACAGAGACGGCGCCAATGATATAGTGACCCCGAGGCCAGAGAGACAAAGTGGGAGCACTGGGAACTTAGAAGTCAGAGAGAGGTGCCCTGAGATGAGATAATAAGAAGAGGAGTGGGAGGTGTTGGTGGGGGGGAGAGAGAGACAGACAAACACTGATCTTAGCCAGGGGTGATGAGTAACTCAATGTTCAAGCCAAAGAACCATCACAGCAATATTAGTGGTGGCTGCAGCACCGCAGGCGTGGCCATCTCAGAAAAAGCTGTGGAATCTAAAAAACAAAACAAATAAACAAAACCGAAACAAACTCAAAGATACAGAGAACAGAAGTGTGGTGGCCAGAAGGAAGAGGGGTTGGGGGGTGGGTGGCATGGGTGAAGCAGGTCAAGAGGTACAAACTTCCAGGTATAAAATAAATAAGTCATGGCGGTGTAATGTACAGCAAGGTGATTGTCGTCAATAATATTGTAGCACGTATTTGAAAGTTGCCAAGAAAGTAAATCTTCAAAGTTCTCATCACAAGAAAAAAATGTAACTTTGTATGGTGACAGATGGTAACTAGACTTATGGCGACCATTTGGCAATGTATACAAATGTCAGATCATTATGTTGTACACCTGAAACTAATATTATAGTTATATGTCAATTATACCTCCATAAAAAAGGCTTTGCATGGTCTGGCAAGAAACCACTTCACCATATCATTTAGGCCCTGAGTGGAAGTTCTGAGAGCCTCTGGAGCCGGGAGATGACCTCAAGAAGCCAAGAGGACAGCTTGGGGTACAGAAGAAGAACAGGCCTGGGGTGGACACCTTGACTTTTACTAGAAGCAGAACTCAAATTTGGCAGAGAGTCTGGGCAAACCATGCCCACCCGGAATTCAATTTCGCAAAATAAAAGCCTGTGGCGAACAAACTGCCTTGGTAGTAAAGCCCACCCTCTGATTCTGGCGCTACTCCTTGTCTCTCCCATCTCACAACCTCGTTCCAGGACCCCTCACACCCAGATATGTGAGCATCTGTCTCATCTTGCCCCTCTAGCCCTGGAGGTCTCCTGCTGGCTGATTCTTCGCAAGGATTGGATCCCACTGCCTGGTTCAGTGATCATCTTAATTTGCGTTCTCTAGGTTTCTCTTGCTTGCCAGACTGCTGACTTGTTAACGTTCAGTTCCTGTGTTTCACATGATGACCACCCTCTTCCAGACTTTTCTGTATAGTTTTTGCTGCTGCTTCTGCTGTCACCTTTTACAGCCCCTGTATCCAGACAAGACTGGCTGCCTTTAAAACTGTGCAGAAAAAAAGCTGCCAGTGTCCTTTAAAAATAAAAGAAAATCTCCAAACGCTTCAAGAGGAAAAGATTCCGCCAACTAAACTGAAAAGAGATGTTTTAGACATTAGCAATGGAAGAAAGAGGGAAGAAAGAAAGTTTATAAGTTGAGCTATGTACTTTAACCAAACCAAACCAAACCAAACCAAAAAAAAAAAAACCAAGTCCTTGGCTCTGAAGAATGACATTAAAAAGTTAAGCAGTACTTACTCTTATTTAAAATGTCATTCTTATTCAGTGTAACTGTTAGACATTTAATACAGACAGATGAGCCACACTGACTCCATGAAGACAAAACGTCCCCCTATACATCCTCTCTAAAAGTTTTTAAAACCACTCTGTCAGGAGCAATCTGATGGCATATCAATTGTGTTTATCTCCCAAACCACAATACTGTATGTGACATATGAACATCATAGCAGGACTGGCTGGGTGGGTGGGCGGAGGTAGGGGCTGAGAAATCCAACCACATGGTATAAATGACTCTAACACAAAACACCCCCAATAAAACAGGAGACAGAGTGCATTAGCCTGCTACAGGGGCTCAGGTTGACTATTAAATATTTCATATAAGAAAAGCATACACAGCACCAAAACAGGGCTTTGCTGAAAGCTAGGGATTCAGAGCCTCCTAAAAATGATTTGCAAGGGGAGTTTTGTGAGAAAGTCTGAGAGGAAGTCCTATAGGAGTTCATCCTGGCTGATGAACGCCCCTCAGCCCAGGACCAGAGTTCCCAATAGGAGTGTTGGTATCCATTTGCCATTCTTATCTTGATCTTTACCCCACACTGGCAACATCCCTGTGACTAAAAACAAAGAACTTCTCTCTCTTTTTTTTTAAAGTTTTTATTAGAAATTGATTCTATAACCAGAAAATTCAACCTTTTTGGTTAACCAGTTAAAGTGGGAGGTTGGTAACCCAAATCTAAATTCAAGTGAGAGCCACGAAGAGTGAGCTGGGCAGTATTAGAGACTGTCCATTTCTCTCCCAAAGGCAAGACAGTCATTAGTAATAGAGAAAAACTTGAAGTGAGAAGCTAAATTTAAACCCCATACTTAGGACAGTAAACCATGCCAATAGGCATTTGACTTCTTAATGCATAGAAAGTGGAGAGAGTTCAAGGAAATAAATGTTCAGGAGAAACTGTCTTGCTTGCCTATTAAATCTATGGATGAGTAACAATCCACCCCACAACTCTGTGGCTTGCAACAAAAATCATTTGTTCACAATTCTGCAATGTGGGCAAAGTTCAGCAAGGGCAGCTCATCTGTGGTCCACATGGTATTTGCTGAGGCTCTAGGACACTAAAAGATCCCAGTTGGCCTCAGTCACATGGCTGCCAGGTGAGGCTCATTGTTTGAGGATTCAGCTAGAGCTCAGTCAGAGAGCCTCAGCTCTCCTCTGTGTGTTTTGAGGTTTTCCCAGCATGGAAGGTGGATTCTGAGAGGGAGTATCCCAAAGGGATGAGAGGAGCATCTTCAGAACTCTTAAGGCCTGGCCTTGGAAGTCACACAGCTTACTTCTACTGTGTTATAGGTCAAAGCCAGGAGATTCAAGAGGGGAAAGAGACTCCACTTCTCAAAGGGAGAAGTGGTAAAGAAACTGCCAACATCTTTAATCCATTGCAGCAACTAAGACCAAGTTAAGAGTGTATAAGTTCCAAATGAAGAATTCTGGAGAGGAAAAAGAAACACTTTCTCTAAAGTCATATACAAATTACATCACCAGTGCTGAGTCTTCGTGGCAACCAGCATGAACAGTACTTTCTTGTAGACTTGGCTCTGCTGGGAAAATGTTCCCAGTGCTTCTGAAACAAGATGTCCCAACTTCCAAAATGGCTCGTGGTCAAGTGAAAGACACATACCATTATTTTCCTTTGGGTGCCTCACAAAGAGTAGGCGCTAATTAAGTTCTTGTTTAATTGGATCATGGATTTCTAGACCTCTGTGTATTCCATATGGAGTAGGCACATGGCAGTTAAATAGAAATGCTCTGGGGAGCAACACGGTGCTATAAATGAACAGCTTTTAATATCCTCCAGCAGTGGCTCGTAGCTAGTGATGGAGGTTATGGAAAAGAGGAATACAAAGTGAGAAAGGGGTACAACCATAATAAGGGATCCGGTGGACTACCAATAAATATTTGTTGATGAATAGATAAATGACTGCAGAGAAAAAGTGCTTTGAGGGTAGACTAGAAGGAACTTCTAGCGAGGACTTGACTCAGAAAGTACCTTTTGCTGCTATCTATAGCCTTGTGAACCTGTAATATCCTCCCAGCATGCAGAAGATTTTACATAAGTATTCATCTCAGGCAGCACATGTTGGCTGGTAACCAAGGAGATGTACATCAACATTTTATAGTGTATGCATTTGTACAATTTTGAGATTTTGTTCACTCCTGTATCCCTAGTACTTAGGAGAGTGACTGAAGAAAAGCAGTGGTTTTCAACCAGGGATGGTTTTGTCCCCCAGGGGATATTTGGCAATGTCTAGAGACATTTCTGACTGTCACAGATGGGGGTAAAGGCGTTACTGACATCCAGTGGGTAAAGGCAAATGCTACTGCTACACATCCTATGGGATAGTTTCCTACAACAAAGAATTATTCAGCTCAAAATGTTAATGGTGCCGAGCATAAAAAATCCTGATAGAGTAAGTACTCTATAAATGTTTTTAGGATGAGTGAATGAATGAATGAGCAACAAATGAAGAACAATAGTAATAAATTAATGAAGACTGTACGGTTAAGGCATAATATCTCAGGACTACGGATCAACTGTGGATAGAGTCAAACCTACCTGGATTAGTAAGAAGTGGCCTGAGTTAAACTTTGAAATAACAATGAAGTCGGATAGAAAGAGTCAGGACAAATCAAGAAGAAGAGACTACTCAGGTCCAGGACAGGGACAAACACCTCCACACTGCTCTGTAAGGGTTCCAGTGATGGTTAAGGAAGAAACGACTGGGGAACAGCTCCAGAATTGTACTGCTGTGAGACTGCATTACTGACAAGTGGTTGTATTCTTGAATTTGTACCTAAAATTCACTTTGTAGTATGGGTTCTGTACCTTGAATAATTTTTAAAAAATGCTTATAAACTCACAAGTTCTGTGGGTTCCTTCGAGTATTGTTAAGGAGGAGACTGTATCTTAACCGGGTGAATCTATGGGACATCTGTGATGCCCCCTCTGGAAGCCCAGTTAGAAATGTTTTCCCTTTTACAATTTTACGTGGCCAACTTCTCATTTAGGGCTTCAAATTTTTGTTACTTGCTTGGCAGACAGACTGTAACCTGCTGACTTAACATAACTACTGCTTCATTTTTGTCTATATACATCAAGATTTCGAATATTTTTACAAGCATGAAACACTTGAGTGAGAGCTAAAAAAAATTGCATGGGCTAAAAAATAACAGAAAACTAAAGCATCATCATCATCATATGGAAAGAACATAAAGAGCCAGAAGCCTTTTGGCCTCAGTCTCCCCATCTTTCAAATGGGGACGAGACCCCTTGCCCTACGTACTTCATACAATTGTTAATGACAACTAAACTAAACAAGAGATATGACTGTTTTAAGTACCATGCCAATATGTTTTAAAATCTAAATTCTCTCCATCAAGCACAATGTGAAGTAATGTTTTAACAAGTAAGTTCCTAGGTCTTTGGAACTGATTTTTTTCCACTCAAGTATTTGGCAAAACAGAACTTCTTACTGCAATTATGACATCCCTCCCCCAAGCAATTTCAAGGTAGGCTTAGGGCTGCCTGGGCTTTGATGTTGTTTCTACTTCTTTTTCATTGCCTGCTTCTTCTTGAAAGGGGTATAGGAGAATATATTTTATGTGATGTGAAATCTACCTGCTACCCCAAATCACTTAAGAAGACATTTTGCTTCCTTTTGCTAATGTTCATTTTGCTTGTGAATGCAGGGTAAGCTCTGGGGAACATTCACTGAGGGAAGGACACCTAGGTGTTAAGTCACAGTGCTTGGGCAGCTTCCACATCCATTCAGCATCAGTACATGGAATCAAAAGCTGCGCCACTGGAGAATGAGGTATTGTTAACTGTAGTTGATCTTTTTTTTTTTTTAATTGACATATAGTTGATTTACAATGTTGTGTGTTAATTACTTCTGTACAACCAAGTGATTCACTTGCATGCATACATAATTCTCTATTTTTATATTCTTTTCCATTGTGGTTCATCATGGGATATTGAATATAGTTCTCTGTGCTATACAGTAGGACCTTGCTGTTTATCCATTCTCTATATAAAACCTTACATCTGCTAACCCACAAAATCTCGGACATAGAGAAGAGACCGGTGGTTGCCAAGGGGGAGGGTGCTGGGGGAGGGGTGGAGTGGGATGTTGGGGTGAGCAGATGTAGTCAACCTCGATGGGGCACCTGATGGACTCTCCAGTGGCACTCTTGTTATTCTATCCTTGTGGTGGCTCAGGACGATATCTCAGATTCACAGGGTATTCCACAGATCTGCAACTGAGAATACTCCATTTCCAGACCCCAGGTGGCCCTTTCACTGTATCTTCTTTCCCCCATTTTCCGCTTTCTCCTCCGTTGATGCTACGCTTGCTCCTGATTCTTAGGCCTTCCAAGGCATCCTCAAATATTCTCTTGCTGGTGGAACTCAGCCCACAGAAACTGCTCTTCATGTGGTTTTTGCCACCTGCCCCAACCCATGCCAGCTCTCCCAGCCAGACTTATTAAGGCTGGCCAGAGGCAAATCTCAGGAGAAGCTCACTTTACCTTTGGTGGGTTTTCATCCCCCCTTCGATAACCCCCCTTCCTTTTCAATGGGCCCTGAAGTTTCCCCACCATGTGGTTTATCTCAGCCTCACTCCCCTTACTCTCTCCCGTGAACCTTACTGATCTTATACATCAGCTTCTACTTGCTAAGTCTGTTTATAGCTAATGGAAGAGGGCTCTGACAATCCCTCCAAGGAAACTGAATTATGTGTTGAATTGTGGATTCTAGGAAAAAAAGATTCAGAGTCCTTCAGCAGTTCTCTCTCGGAGATTCCGAGAAGGGAAAGCTCTACAGAGTGATCCATACATGTGACTGACTCTGCCACCCCTCCTCTCAAATATGCCCACCCCAACAGAGGCAGGCTCCTCCCTGTGCTGTGCAGCAGTCCTGAGAAGAGGCACAGAGAAATCTATATACTTGTATTCTACATCCTAAAATAGTAACAAGGGAGGGAAAGAAGCAGGGTAAAAAAAAAAAAAACAAAACAAAACAAGAAAGCAGAGACAACAGAGCAACATCCTTGAAACTCTCTAAGCGTAGCTATTGTATAATTAAGCCCAAATTCCAATCTATGCCCATTTTTCATCAGGTGGCTTCTGACGGCTCCTTGCTGCAAAGAGGTTTACTGATTTCATTGAGTAAGAGGCGGTGGACTCGAGATGTGTGCATTTGCTGGGAGATAATTGCATTTCATGAAAGGCACAGCCACAGGTTTGGTGAGGCAAGTGATAAATCTTCCTCCAGAGCCTGTGGATCAGTCATATTCCCACTGAAGAGTGGTTAGGGGATCAATTAATAATCATGATGAGAACAATACTTTTCACTTGCAATTTTCCTCAGGTTGCTCAGAGCAACTTTATAAACATGAACATCCATCTTCTTGGTCCTCCTGGGAAGCCTACATGCAGGCACATTATCCCTAGATATGCAACATGGAAATTCAGGTGCAGGGGACTGACTGGCCACCACAGCAGTGAGGGAAGGAGAGGAGCGAAAAGAAAGTGGACGTGTTTTGGTATTTTCTATCAGCATTCTTAATATTTATTATGCAAACAGCTATTGCTGTCTAATGATAATATTAGCTAACAATGTTAGTGCCCAGCTCTGTGCTCAATTAAAGCTTTGCATGTATTATCCCATTTATCCTCCTGTTTCACAGATGAGAAAACCAAGGGTGAGGTAGTTAAGCACTGTGCGGATGGTCCCGTAATGGAACCCAAATGTGAACCCAAGCAGTCCAACTCCAGAGTCTGTGATCCTACACCCTGTGACTATTATGCTCCCGGCCTGCACTGGGATGGGTACTGAAAGCACGTGATGCCTGTTCTCAAGAAGCTCACAGGGTGTGGAAGAAATACAGCACTGATACCACCTGCGTGCCAGCCACTTTTCTACATGCTTGATACATAGGTTGCCACATTTAGTCTTCATAACAATGTGAAGAGGTGGGGGTTCTTACAACCACCACCCTTTAAAAAGATGAGGAAACTGAGGCACAGAGAGGCTAAGTGACTGGTCCAACATCAGCACCTGTCCCCAGGTGAAAGGATTCTAGAACCTGTGCTGTTAGTCACTAACTGCCTTGTTTTCCACACTAAGGGCTTTAGTGCTCATTTTGAAAGTGATTAGGGAAAACAGAAGGATTTTATGCAAAAGAGTCATTCAGATTCAGGTTTTCTAAGGCCACTCTGATGACACTGGGATGAACTGATCATTTAGTCCCTCTCTGCAGTGTAAGATACACATTTTAATAGAGTTCAAAGGACTGAAGGACCGTCACACTTCCAGAAGGATAGGTGGAATTATGTACGACTTTTTTCTGTACTTCCCACACCTGATCCTTTCAGTTATAAGACTCCTGCTTCCGAGGAGGATTCCTATATGCACGACCCTAGAACTGAGTATTAGTCAGAGGATAAGTCTGAGTTTAAGCTCCTAACTCATTCCTCCCATTGCCTGTGAGGTCCCCCTCACTATTCTCTGCTTAACTAGCAACTTACCAGTTAATGAGACCTCCAGGTCCCATTTCTCCAATGAACTTTCCCATTACTGGCTGGTCCAGGGAATCTAAGTCTCTCAGGAATTCAAGATTTTACAGCTCACCTTGCTAATTCACTTTTAGTTCATAAATCTTGAAATGCTCCCATCAAATATTTTATTATCTCAGTGGACAGGGAACTCAACATTGCCCAAAACAGCTTCTTCTATATTTGAGCACCTCTTTTGACAGTTTTTTTAAAGTTCACCCTTATACTAGGTCAAAATTCAGTTGCCTATAACCTCCCTAATAGCAGTCTGCCAGAAGAAAACTCCTGTCTCTCAATCAGATTCAGTGTAAACAAAGCCTTCCTTTACCCCCTTAGGCTACAGTAAATTTCTCAAAATACCTGTATTCAGCCTTACCAGATTACAGATCAGAGTATATGTAACTCCCTGCTATAAACTGAATGTTTGGTCTCCCCAAAATTCGTATGTTGAAACCAACGTGATGGTATTTGGAGGTGGAGCCCCCATGAATGGGATAGTGCTCATATAAAAAGAGACCAGAGAGCTCCCTTCCCCTTTCTCCTACCAGGTGAGGTTAAAGCTAAAGAGGGTTATTATGAACCAGGAAGTAGACCTCAACAGACACTGAATATATCATCACCTTGATCTTGTATTTCTCAGCCTTCAGAACTGTGAGAAATAGATTTCTGTTGTTTATAAGCCAACAAGTCCATGATATTCTGTTAAAGCACCCCCAAATAGACTAAGATGATCCCTGGTTGCTTCCTGGTCTCCCCCAGTCAACTATAACCTTCTCAAGAACAAGGCGCATTATTTCTCTGAAACTCCAGCAGCCAGCACAATTCCACCATTCTTGCCACACTATAGGCATTGGATGTTTGTTGTGCTTAGATACATCAGGGATGCCCTCCCAGGAAGAAAGAGAAAATAGGGCTTCCCTGGTGGCGCAGTGGTTGGGAGTCCGCCTGCCGATGCAGGGGACACGGGTTCGTGCCCCGGTCCGGGAGGATCCCACATGCCGTGGAGCAGCTGGGCCCATGAGCCATGGCCGCTGAGCCTGCGTGTCCGGAGCCTGTGCTCCGCAATGGGAGAGGCCACAAGAGTGAGAGGCCCGCGTACCGCAAAAAAAATAAATAAATAAATAAAGAGAAAATAAACACAGCCTGAGAGAAAGAATGAGTTAGCAGAAGTAGTGTGCCACCATTGGAATGAAACAAGTATATGCCTACTGTTGGACTGACCTTCTGTCCAGGAGAGAAATTGAGCAGAAGCAAGAAAACTAATTACACTAGACTTTATTAGCACTTAAATAGTGGCCTCATTAATAAACATGGTATGTGGATGATGTAAAATTTACTTAACAGAGTGAAGGAAAATAAAATAAGAAGGATATAAAGATCACTGGCCCTACTTTTTGCAAGGGGCCAAGGAGTGTAGACCAAAAAAAAAAAAAAAACAGTTATCAAAGACAGGAACAGAAAATAACATGGATAGGATGCAAATGTCCACAGTAGGAAAATCCCTGAGAAGGCAAACACAGGATCAGAAGCCAACAACAAAAAACTTTAGTTGTAAGATAAAGGATGATGATGATGCTGGGAGAAAACTGCACAAAAGCTCAGTCTTGGGGAATAGCAAGAAAGGAGATTTCAAAGCAGTGGATATCGAACCTTCAAAGGAAAAAGCCAACAAAGGTAGCATTAGCAATGGGTGACCATGGAGATGAATGAATCACAGCATCTTCCTGCTACAAGGGTCCTTAGAGGTCCTCTAGCCCACACTCTCATTTTACCAGTAAGGATGCTGAGGGCCAGAAGTTAAGTACTTTGACAGTTCCAGGTTTTGGCAAAGGCCCCCAGATCCTGGATGACTACATAGCACTCTTGCCCTCCTGAGGTCTGCACACTGCCAGGAACTTCACAATTGTCGTCTTATCTGAATGCTACAGAGTCCATAGGGAGAACCAAGGAGCATCTCTCCATGCACACACCGTAGGATACACAGGCTAGGGAGGTCGAGCCACCCGCCTAGTACCTAGGAAAGGAAACATTTGGGATTCATATTCTGGATTGTTCTACCTCAAAATCTGCCTTCATCTAGACCACACTGCCTTTTAGCATGAATTACAAAGCATAACAATTCAGACGGACAGTGAGTATCTCCTATGCCACCACTCTCTACCCTGGAGTTACAGGGCATGCACAAGGAGAAAAGGAGTTCTGCTCTCCAGGCTCCATGAGCAATAATGGCCACAGCATCTGACCTTAGGGCAGACCAGGCGAACACCCCTTCCAGGCTGCCAGGTGATTTGTTAAGGCCAGAAGTCTCCCAAAACAATCTCTGGACTCTAGATTTCAAATTTCTGGAGGGCAAGAGTGTGTTCCTAGCAACCTGGTCCCAGGGTGACGCATCCTGGGAGGTTCACGGTCAGTTGTTAAACTAGATGGTACCCAAATGCCTATCTGAGGTCAGGACAGATTTATAGACCACGACTCTCTCTTGGCCAAGGGCTAAGTGATAGTGATATTACTTTGCATCCCGAGAGGGCAGAAATAGAGAGACTGGCACCCCTGCCTGCACCTCAGTCACGGCAGAGTTCCTTTGCAGACCTCCAAACTCTGGCAATAACAGACACCCGTGATCTCTGGACTGCCCACCTCAAACACATGAGGGCAGAGAAAGGAGAGACTCTGCCTCCTCTTCTGAGCCCTCCTCCCTTTGTCTCTGTGCTGCTTTCCTGGAGCTTCTGACCTGCTGGCCTTTGAGCCTGACATCTGCCTTCTTGCCAGGACTCCATCTATCAGTCCTCCCTGACAAGTTCATGGCCTACTGGCTGCTTGGAGTAGTGAGGTTTGCTCCTGCTGGCTGGGCCCCTGGCCCAGGCCTCTTTCTGTTGGTCCTGAACGAAGTCAGCCAGGCCTGATCCCCCCACCAGACCACAAATCCTCAGATTGCCTGTGAAACTCTTCCAGGCTCTTTAAAGCAAATCATTATATTTAACTTTCTGCTCTTGTACAGATAAGTGGTACATGAGAAGAGAAAAATACGCAGATCACACTAATAAATATGGAATACTGCACCTGGCATCTCTAAAAAAATAATATTACCTGCACCGTGAAAGCAGCAATAACACCACCATAACAATGACAGTGTTGGAATTCAGGAAACCAAGATGTTTTGAATTGTGTTATAATTAGAAAGCCGATAAACAAATAGGAACATAATTTATTCATTAAAACTGTGCAAATGGAAAATCTACTTAATTAATTTCTTTGTATAACGTCTTTAAACTACTTCAGGGAGGAAATCTGAGGAACAATTTCAGGCCCAGAGCAAATGACACAAACATAACTCTGAAGCACAACTGGAAAGGCAAACTGGTGGTGATTGCTTTTTTGTTGAAAGTGCTCTTTTGAATGAGATAATTAAGAGACCAGGCCAGCCTCACAAATGGGATGGCACAGGCAACCAACCATGAGTGTGCTTTAATCCTATTTGTCCTGTGCGTCTGAATAACACTCCCTCCCTTCTTTGCCCACCCTCAAAAGTGAAGTCTCTGGTTAAAATGGATGGAATTGGGGTTGATTAAGGGACTTCCTGCAAAACCCTTAGGAAGGCTTAAAAGCTGAGTCATTAGCAGGTTTCACATCTATCAGGGCAGTCATTGCACCAAGCAAAGGATTTGGAGGAAGGTCAGCACTTAGCACAATTGTGGAGCAGCGTCAAGGGACCTTGGTCCAAATCTCTCTTCCCTGGCTCCTCCCTCCCGGGCCCTACTCTCACTCACTTTTTCTTTTCACTCCTAGGCCTTCCTCTTAGCCTTGCCTCTCCCAGACTTGATCCTGCTCTAGCTTGTAACCGCCTCGCCTTACTTTCATCTTTAAAAGAGTCTAACATTAGAGTCAGTAATATGACTGTGGAATTAAGCTATGATTGCGTAATACTTGATAATGTACAAAGCTCCTACTGAGTCCCTAAGTTAATTCTCCTAACACTCTCTACACTAATAATAGCAATGATGGAAATTACTTTTTGAATACTTTGAGTCAGTCATTGTCAAGTACTTGGCATGCATTATCTCATTTAACCCTCGCTACAGGCCTAATGGGCCCAATTATTAGCATTATTCCCATCTTCCGACTGAGGAAAGGGAGGCATTGCGCGGTTGTTTCTAAAATCTCACCCATTCAGTAAGTTTAGTGTGTCCTAAATCTGATTTTCTTTTTTTCTTTTTTTCTTTTCTTCTTTTTGTAAAACTGAGCATTCAAGGTTTTAAATGAGTGTTCAGGGTCTTAAAATATTTTGTTTGTTTTGTTTTCGTCTTAAGAAAAAGTTTGTGATTCATTCAAAAGCAACCCATGGTCTACAGGACACCCCTCAAAGTTACCTGATGCTGATGCAACAGAAGCTATTTTGCAACTCTGTAAATTGTAGATAAACTGATAGCAACGTAATATAATTTTTGTCTCTGAACAGATAAATTACGTTCTTCCAGTAGAGGTTCAAGTTGACTAACCTATCCTTCTGTGGAAGAAGCTAGTTTTTCTTCCATTTGCATATTCATTGCAACACTCCTTGCTTCCATATTACTTTGTGCTTTTTTGAATTGGTTGTAACATCTCATCAGTTTCCTCAATAATGAGTTAAATAAAATCTTTAACATGTGTATTAGTTTCCTAGGGCTGCCATAACAGTGTACCACCAAATTAATGACTTACAACAACAGAAATGTATTGTCTCACAGTTCTGGAGGACAGAAGTTCTAAATCAAGATGTTCTCAGGGCCATGTTCCCTAGGAGCCCTCTAGGGGAGGATCCTTCCTTAATTCTTCCAGCTCTGGTAGCCCCGGCCATTCCTTAGCTGTGGCAGCATAATTCCCATCTCAGCCTCCACAGTCACAGGGCCATGTTCCCTCTGTGTTTGTGTATCTATCTTCACGGGGCATTCTTCCTGTGTCTGTGTCTAAAATTTCCTCCTCTTATAAGGACACCAGTCATATTGATTGGCTTAGGGCCCACACTAATGACTTCATCTCAACTTGATGACATCTGCAAAGACCTTATTTCCAAACAAAGTCCCATTTACAGGTACTGGGGGTTAGGACTTCAACATATCTTTTAAGGGGCCACAGTTCAACCCATAACAATGTGTGTTCATTTTTATATATGTATGAGAGGCATGATTTTACCTTGTTTGAAATTATTACAACATCTAAAGGACATTGATAATACAGTAGAATATAAAATTTTACTTTTTTCTCTTTCAACTTTTTTTCTTAGAAAACGTCAAAACACATAAACAAAACAGAGAGCATAATAGTATATTATAACATAACAATAGGTCCCCATGTACCCATCACACAACCCCAATAACTATCGACATTCTGCCAGTGTTATCTCTACTCCCACCAAAGCCTGGATTTATAGGAGTTCTGATCTCAACTCATAACTTCTTTCTCCCATTCTAGTTAAATGCTTGGTATCTGGTGCTGTCAAGGGTTGCTTGTTACTTGAAATAGATTTAAGGAGTTAATTCATGATAAGGTAGTAACAATGATAAGATCTTAACACTGCCCATTCCAAGAGGGAGTTATATTGCTTTCATACTTTGTTCTTGGTTAGTATATCATAAATAAGTACTAATGAATCAATTTATCTCTGTCCCTAGGTACCCTGTATATTTTAATTGGGGTTAATCTAGAGGCAAAGACCCATGAAAGCAGTCTTGAAATAGGTGGGGGCCAGTTTTGTCCCTACCATTCTTCAAAGCCCTGCTTATGAGAGACCTCCACTTCCATCTATATCCAGAGACAACCCTTGGTTTTCATATAAGCTTGGCAGCACGAAGCCTTCTGTAGCAATCTGTGTATTCCTTTCCTCCAATTTGTTCCAGCTAACAGAAGCTGCTGAGCCTTCTTCTCTTCCACAAACATCACAATAGCAGACATAACAGTCAATCAGAAAATTAACTGCACATACATTCTTTTATGAGCTGTACAAGACACCTGTTGGAAGAACTACTCATGAAGATTTAAACAAATGAGAGAATGTATGTATAAGTGCTTTAAAAATTAAAAATATTATGGGGCCTGGAATTAGAGATGGGTGGGTTAAAGCCATGCCATGAGATCTGTGGGCTGTCCTGGAAGACCCTACCTGTTCCTGGATTGTCACTATTAGAGAGCCCTGCACTTTAGTAAAGATACAGTCATGACAAAAATCCTCCATGAGAATGGGAATATCATGTAAATGCATACCATTTTATCCCATCATTACCAACTGAAACTTTTTAAATTCTGAAATAACATTAAACCTACAGGAAGTTGCAAAAATAGTGCAGTAAGTTCCTGTGTACTCTCACCCAGTTCCCCACAAAGAGAACGTCTTACATGACCACAGTGCATTGTCAAAACCAGGAAACTGACACTGGTGCGAAACAAATTGAACTACATATATACCTTCTGAAGATTTCACTAATTTTTAACTGCACTCTTTTTTGTGGTCTATGAAATGTTCTCTCATGGATAGATTAATTATTATTATTTTTTTAATCACAAGGTGAATTGGTCCATTTTCCCAGAGTTGGCCCAGTTTTGTTAACCTCATGTCTATCCCCTCTTCACATGGGCTTCATGCGTTTTTTTTTTTTCTATTAACAATTTAAAAAGGAATATTATACTGGAAAATTTGGAAAACATCCAAGAATACAAGACATAATTAACAAACGTGGACCCCAAATCCAAACTGCTGCGTGTTAATATATTTGTTTAAAGTCTTCTCCATCCCCATTCTAGGTCCCGGTCCCTTCTCTCTCATTCATTCAGAGAAGACCACCATCACAGGCGTTCCCTCTCATTTAATCTTTTTCGACTTTTACATGCGTGTTTTGTATATACATGATTTTTAACTCTTTACTACAGGGATTTTTCAACCATTTTCCTCCACTGATATATACATAGCAGATGATATTCAAGTAGGAGAGTGGGGGACACTTCCCACAACTCCCAGAGCACTAGTTATAACTCTATCTTGGAGTGCTCTATAAAGGGAATCACCTTGAATATGTTCCAGTTTATGGAAACAGTAAAGCCTTCAGAAATTCCAGGACTTGCACTGTTGGGACTCAGCAAGTGTGCTTTGGTCTATGTAGATGTCTCTCCTTCCTTTGATCAGATTGGTGATCACGCTCATCCTTCAAGACTGAGTTCCAGTTTATCTCAGTGCTCTGGGCATTTCTCACACTGAACTGTATCATAATTTTTGGTGTAGATCTCAGTCCTGCCTCCAGAATGAGTTCCTGGAGAACAATGGTCCACCTGATCATGACAAAATCTCCAGCACCTAGCAACAGCGCCTAGGTTACTAGTGGCCCTCAGTAGATGTGCACCGAATGGTTGGAACTGCAATAGAGAAGCCACGTGACTGGGCTGACTGGGGTGTGAACGGAATCTCCACCGCTTACAGCTATATCACTTTGGACAAGTGATCAATAACTTGCAATTTCACCTGCAAGATGGAGACCCCCATAGCAGTTCCATCAGAGGGTGGTGGTAAGGATCAGCTGATATTACCCATGTTTTAGTTAGCACAGTGCCTGATATCTAGCAAAAATCCAAGAGCAGTGGTGATTGGTGCCTAGAGTATTTGGTGAATGCTGAGTTGATTGAGTAAATGAACCAGTAGTAGGTAGCTTGGACGCATTGCAAGGGCACTTGCAACTAGAGGTATGTGGAGGTGACAACACAAGGGCCCAGGGGTATGGGGTGTGTGTGTCAGTAATGTCTGTGGTGACCATGGAAGTGTCCTACTCAGATCTCCCTTTAAGAGAACCTGCTGTAAGAAGAACAGCTGATTGACAGCTTCTAGTTGTCACTGCTTTAAAGCCACAATGGCATGTACACAGATGCCACTGAACATGGTACAGTTACTAGATCCAGGTCGTTCCTGCCCAATGCAGGACTCCTCTAATGGATTTTGTTCAGGGACCACATCAGCCTGGCTGAAACTTTCTCAGAAGTGCACTGAAATTCCAGGTTTTCCCTCTACAGCTCTCCTTTCTTCTTTTTGTCCATCCGTACATGTCAGACTTAAATCATCGTCTGAGGCTCTCCCAAGCTTCACCTGCTGCCCCTGCTTATCATTTACTCATGTTGTCTCCCAAAGCTTCTTGCACATTTGATCCCATCTTAAAATCACATCTTGACATGAACTGACAGCACCTAAAAGAAGCTTCACGCTTTCTTTGTGGTATAGGTAACATGATGTTGTTTAATTCTGCCTTCATTTTTCCTAAATATCCCCATTCACAGATTGTGTTAAGGAAGAGGTCGGAAGATTTATTATATTTCCATTTATAGGTAATTCCTAGGAGAAAAGAACCATGGTGGTGTAGCACATGAATGGGCTGTGAGATATTCTCCTTCCGCACTTGAAAATAGCCAGTCTCCATGTCCAAGACCGATCCACTCACGGATCAACAGTTTTGGGGAATCACTCTTTGTGTGTGTGTGTGTGTGTGTGTGTGTGTGTGTGTGTGTGTGTGTGTGTGTGTGTTTCTGGACTTCTGTCTCACTGTTCTAAATATCTCTTCTCTAAGGAAATACTGGTCTTTCTTTTTTTGTGTGTGTGTTACGCGGGCCTCTCACTGTTGTGGCCTCTCCCGTTGCGGAGCACAGGCTCCGGACGTGCAGGCTCAGCGGCCATGGCTCACGGGCCCAGCCGCTCCGCGGCACGTGGGATCTTCCCGGACCGGGGCACGAACTCGCGTCCCCTGCATCGGTAGGCGGACTCTCAACCACTGCGCCCCCAGGGAAGCCCGGGAATCACTCTTGAAGCCATACAGATGGAACTGATAAAATACCAAAAGACATAGCCTCAGGACTGCCTGAGCTTACAGAAAAAGAAAATATGAACAGAAAACCATTTATACTTCGCAGATTGCTCTTGGTACTTGGACTTCTGATCTTTGTGGGTTTTATTGGCACCATTTTCTATAACATTTCTGATGCTCAGAATTTGCTACAAGCTATACAAAGCCATGCATAGAACTTTAAATTTGGTCCATTATTTCCCCATCTCTTACCTTCCATTGCTTTAAAACACCTGTGTGTAGCAGAGGGCCAGACATCATTATCTCAGTTTTATTCATTGGGAAGCTGTCGTCTAGAGAGAGGAGGGACTAGACTGCTTACAGAGGCCAGCTGTGTCAATCCTCCTTCAGACCTCAGCCGTGCTGACTCCCAGATCTGAGTACCTTTCACTGTACCAAGCTAAGAACTGTCTAACACCAGTCACTCAAATAAGTAGACATATTTGGGGCAACTGCAATTAAATTCCTTTCTGTCATTGAAGTACCAGACTTCGGTTTTCACAGACTAACTGGCTCCGGCCTTTGTATCATCAAACACATTTCAAACTGGCCATAATGTCTGCCAGTGGCTGATACCCTGTGGTTTAATTTTTTTTTTTTTCTAGCTTCCCAAATGTTTTCCTTCCCTCCAAAACCTATCTTCTTGATCACTGCTCCTGAGGAGAATTCGGCTACTTTCATCAGTACATCAAAACCACTGAGCAGAGAGTTGGCAGTTGCCTGTTTCCAAAAGGCTTGCAAAACATATTAATGAATATAATTGACATTTTAGGAAATCAATGAATTTAGGGATTTTTTTTTTTTTTAAGGATGTACAGCATGGCATGCAGGATCTTAGTTCCCCGACCAGGGACTGAACCCTCCTCCTCTGCAGTGGAAGCACAGAGTCTTAACCACTAGACTGCCAGGGAAGTTCCTTAATTAAAAAAAATTTTTTGAATTTAGGCATTTTTGACCAATATGAACTTCCACAGAAATCATACTAAACCAAGAATAGCTGCTCCCCTACTCCCAATAAAAATGTCCCTCTCTTAGGCTAATGATCCCTGCAAACCCCACAGTAACTGATAACCCAGAGTTCTAGAGGGTTGCATTTAGTAAATGGTAAAAACGACACATTTGGCATTAATGTTTTGACTCTTTCTCCCTCAAGTCCAATCTCCTTTTAAAATCACCCTAGCGAGAGAACCATCTCAACTACTAATTTGCAGTCATGGACCTCTACCATATAGTCTATTCTTGTTCTTCAGGGCCAAGAAGAAGAGGATCGGTGACAGACTCCAATATTTAAACATTCTGGGTTGAATCTCTTCCAGATAATTATTCATGTATATAGGCTTGGCTATAACCTAGTTTTTGGGTACATAGCTGTCAGATTTGCATGTCTATTATGTTAGCTGAAGGATAGGGCTAATCATTTTGAAACTAGTAAAGTCAGGCCATAGTTTTAGCCACTTTCTTGTCAGCTTCCATATCTAATCCTGATGGTATATTTCCATGCTCTAAAAGACATAGTTAGAGTTCCCCTCTCTCTCTCTCTCTCTGGATAGTGAGCTAAGGTTTTTGGCTAATAACAAGCATATATGCAGCTAATATTTAACAAGCTGTTATTTGCAGCTTCCTGTAGAGACCAGAAAAGAGCTTTTTGATGTGAAGTAGTAAATAATAATGGTTAAAAGGCTAAAAAGTCTCTGGATAGTCAGCTAAGGTTTTTGGCTAATAACAAGCATATATGCAGCTAATATTTAACAAGCTGTTATTTGCAGCTTCCTGTAGAGACCAGAAAAGAGCTTTTTGATGTGAAGTAGTAAATAATAATGGTTAAAAGGCTAAAAAGTTGAATTTGGGGACAGATACCCCTGTCTAGGGCTCCCTAAATTACAATGAAAACACCTGTTTACCTGGCTACATTATAAAGTCAGCCTTGTCAAAGGATGGAACCTAGTCCTCATTTCAGTTTTCTCCAAGAATGTGTACTGGCTTTTGTTAGAAGAGCCCACAGAAAACAACGTTGCTGAATCATAGCAACAACCCACACTTGTGTCTAGGAGCCGTATTTAAAAAGAGCTGAAGGAAACACAGAATGGGGCTCCCATTCCTACACCTCCTCCTCCCCGTGTGGCTTGCTTAAGTTTGTGTAGCTTCTTCAGACAGTCTGTTCTCTTTTTCTAAGTCTCTCTCTTCACACTTAGATGTGACTGATGGAGTGTAAGAGAAAGAACAGACCATGGGGAGAATGAGTGCCCTGATTTAATCAAGCACTAAGGCAAATGGTAGGCACAGGGGACAGACCTTGAAGTGGGGGATGGCACGGTAGGGGAGGAGGAGCTTGAGGAAGGAAAGAAGGAAGAAAGGGGATAGAGAACCTAAGGAGTAAAGAGAGAGAGAGAGGAGAATGGTAGAGTAGGAGGTAGGAGATTAGAACCAAGAGAAGTGAGAAGAGGGGTCAGAGGAAGGAGGAGAGGGGATTTCACTATGAGATTCCTTTTTAACTTCTGCTTTATGCACACATATGGGGAGAATCATCAGGGTGAAGAGAGGGTCAGGCCAATAATAATGATTTAAAAAAGACTTTTTAAAATCTCTATCCATATAACCATCCACCCAATCAAACATTCATGAAATGCTGAGCTCATAACTATTAACCCAACACCATGATTTACATTTAAGTTTTTGTAAATTTTATAATACCTTGCCTCATGTGAATTAGAGTACATCTTTCCAGAAAGAAAGAGAGAGAGAGAGGAGAGAGAGAGAGAGAGAGAGAGAGAGAGGAGGAAGGGAGGAAGGAAGGAAGGAAGGGGGAGGGAAGGGAAGAGAAGGAAAAAGAAAAAAAGCACAGCAAAGACAGAAAAGAACACAGAAGGTTAAGTACACAAAGAGGTAGTAACAGAATCAGCACAGCTCTACACAGGGCAAAAGTCTAAATGGGAATACGAGAAAATGTCAGTATCAGGCAAGACAAGAGGATGCTAATATGTTTAGATGGCTTGTTGTGGACAAGTTATGGCACTAAGCACTCTCTAATCATTATTGCTTGGGTATTCCCATTTTGTAGGTGTGTGATGGCCTTCACATTTCTGGCCTTTCGATCACGTGGGGTATTACGTGGATTTCACTTTGCCATTCACAGATTTCCTGTGTGGCAGGTTGCAGAGCTCAGAGATGGTGACACACAAAAATTTGTATGAATAATATCAGATAGGTATTTCCAACTTCAGCGCTAAGCAATAGAGCAGAAATGTCAAATGGATTTCATTTCACATGCCAACTTTTAAATCGATTAAAGCCAACTTCCAGAGGGGCTTTGATTAGAAGCATTCTCTCGCTATCCAGAACTAGTAGGGGAAATTGAAATGTCTAGATAGTGACACGTGTTCTGTGCACAGGATGACAGAGGCTGCATGTATGCCCTGGAGCTGCCTCTCCTACAACAGACTGAATGGTCAGCCCCATGAGTTACTAACCTCCCTGTAGGCTGTGAAATGATCTGGTGAAATCAATCTACCCTTATCTAAGAGCTGTCTACAGGCTCATTTAAATCTTTACATCAGGGATAGTCCTAGTCACCTGTCACCTTCATGGGTCCCCAGGCCAAGGACACCATCAATGTTGCTCAGATTCCACATGGAGCTGGCAGTGGATTGAGAGCTGGAGCCTGGCATTTAGCTCAGCTTTGTCACCCCGAATGGCACTGGGCAGCCCACTTCCCTCTGGACACTTCAGCTTCCTCTACTGTAGAATGTTGTTTGAGCCAAATGACACCAGATCTAAAATTCTAAAATGTTGATGTCCCAGATTTGCTCCACTTCAGTTTCAGACAAGACCTAGATTTGGTTCTCATCCAAATTGGTTCACTGGTGTTCTTTCCAAAAACATTTTGTTAAATGTATGAATCGGTACTGGTATTCTCTTCAGAGCTTGCAAATCAGCACTGATTGTCCCTTGAGTAGGCCATGCTAATTTTCACCTCTGCCTTGGCCACTGCTCCTCTCTCAGCCCCTCCATCTGCTTTCCAAGTCTAATCATTCTCTTGCTCAGCTTCCTCCACAAAACGACCAATGACCTTGGACATGCTCCTAATCCTCTCCTGCTGATGTCCAAAGCTTGATGAGGTCTTTTAAGGACTCTCGACTATTGCATATCTATTCAGAAGAGGAGATGGAAACCTCAGAAGTCAAGCCTTGGGACAAGTGATATATAGGAGCTCTATGCATTTAAGTATCTAACCTGAATTTTCAAATTTGACCAGGTCTCTTGAACTCAGTAGAATCTGGTTCTCAAGAACTTTGGGTGAGAAGAAAATACAATGTCTTCAGAAAACCTCATTCTTTATACTATGTATGGGAAGATAATTAGTACACTATGCAATAGGAAAGGGAAGATACTATATGTTATAAAGAATGTAACTATAATGTCATATTTGGGTCATAATTGGGTACGGACCCCAGACTTTCTTTCTTGACTTTCACTTCTGTCTCTTTCTTAATATATGAGCTTGTGAAAATGGCTTAAGGCCTCAGCAATCCAATGTCTGAATGATAAAATAAGGACAAGAATATCCTAAGATTGTGATGAGGATTCCATGAGACAGAGCATATGAGCACCTAGCACAATCCCTAGGCATCTAGGACTGGACGCTCTGGACAATTTTAATCAGAAATGAAAAGCAGAGACTGGGAAATGTGGAGACAGAATCTGGACATAGATCTGGAGCATAAGGCTCAGAAAGAAACATGATATTTCACCAAGACTTCTCTGTGACATGTTTCCTGCCAAAGGCAAGGCCTATTCTACAGTGTGACTGGTTCTAAACATAAACCTAAAATATCTTTCTGAAGCAAGAGGTGGAGGACAGAGGAGCTTGTGAAAAGCACTGAGTCTGCTTCCTTGCCCTCTAATTAATCTTCCAGCCTGTCTTGAAACCACCAATCTCAGCGTGAAAAGGATCAGAGTCACTGCTGGTTTGGGCTGGGTCCTTGGTCAGGGCCCACATGTCAATGAGTGTGGCCAAACTGGGCCCTGCTTTTGCCTACTCCAAGTCATGGATTCAGCTGACCATCCTATTAAGATTCTGTACCCACCTGTTTGCTCTTCTAATGATTTCTTTATTTAACTGGTGTGATGGACAAGCTATCCACCATCATAAGTCCCCTATTACTGTGGGACCTGTATAAATGTCTAAAGAAAGGAGGAGTTCAATAACATCCTTGTGAAATCCTATTTTTCCTTCCCTGGGTAGTTACTACTCAAGTACTTGTTTCACTGTCAGGCTTCAATGCTCTTTGCAATATCTATTATGAGTACTTTTGTCATAAAAATAGGAAGGAAAGCAGGGCAACGCCAATGTATACAGAACAAGAAATGAGAAAATCAGATTTGAGGAACCACTGTTTACTAACATATTCTTTAGATATTCAGAGGTACCAGTTTAGTTCAACTATTCTCAGGCCAATTTCCAGGAAACCTCTATAGAATATCCTGTCTTCTTAATGTCTCTTTCTTTCAAATCCTTCTTCGGCCTGGAGTATTTTTTCCTATGCTTCTAACAATTCAAATGCTATCCCTCCTCTTCAAGAACAAGTTCTAGATGTACTTCCTTGCCCTTTCACTACTTCTATGGCCCAATCTGATCACCTCTGAACCATAACATGTCTTTCTCCATTCTGTTTAGCATTTACCTGTTCCATTGCAGTGTTTTCTGTCAGGAAAGTTATAGGGATAACTTGGTTCCTCCAAATTAGACAGAAAACAGCAAGAAAAGAAAGCAATGCCTGGGAGCTGGATGAGCTGAAGCCCACTAGTACGTTCCCAGAGCCGCTGAAGGAAATTACAGCCAGTAATTAAGCAGAAAGCAGGAAGCAGTCATGGGGCAAGCCTCTCCCCGTCTTGTTTTGTTTTGTTTTTTCCACAAGCGAAGGCTGACTGGAACCTGGATGAGAGTGAACTGACCTTGTCCCCAGAAAGGCGGTGGTGGGGGGCCACACACCATACCACACTCAGCGATGGCAGAACTGAGGCTGTTCCATTTGAAGCTGATTAGCTTTTGTTCAGTTTCCACAGGCACATTGCAGAGCTTTGCCTTCCTGGATGATGGAAAACACCAATGGCTGCTGACTCTAGAGCCTGCTCAGAAAGCCAATAGAAATGTTCTCCATGCATCTTTCAAACACTCTTAGTGTGAGTCTTCACTCTTCAATGACATTGTAAGCATTGTAAGCCACCCAAGGGCAGGGACTGTATTGTCTCTACACACACACACACACACACACACACACACACACACACACACACACACATTTTGCATGGATATCTATGCCTATCCCTATACTATAACTAACTAATCACCTTCACATAATTATCTATCTATAATTCACACACTCATAGAGCAGACATTTATTTAGTGCCGGCTGTATGCACAGCCCTCTGTCAAGCATGGAGGGCAAAACTTTGGGACACTTCCCCCAAAGGAAGGAATCTGTGGAAAGCCAGTATGTAGAATAGGTCAACTCTGGAAACAAGTTGAAAATAGCTGCTGTCTACCTTAACCCTTCAATTTTGGGGGGAAAAAATAGGCCCAGCTGGACTATATTAGTTAAATAAGTAATAAATAAGTAAAACTAAATGAAACATGTTTAGTTTCTTAAACATGCCGGCAAATAGAAGTTACTTAGAAACTTTGTGGGAAGGGAGAGAAAGAAAGAGACAGACAAAGAAGGACAGAGACAGAGAGAAAATTAATTGATTCTCAGCCTCAACCCGGACTCATTGAATTCCCTATAAAAAGTTTTGGTAGTATATGAATTTATCAACTGTCCTGGATGGTTAAACTAGAGGATTAAGCCATTCACCTAAAATTGTAAGTTATGGCTCAGCCCAGAGAACCGAGTGCTCCTGCTCTAGCACTTTCCCTGTCACGCCACCCTGCCTTGCTACCCCACAGTACTTTGTTTAGCATGAAGCTTGGACTTCATTATTGTTATCACTATCTGTCCTAGGACCGTGTCTGATCTTCCTTATGGATTAAAAGCAACTCCAGGGAATGGAAAAACTGATTATTTCCCAGTGGACTTAACAACAGGTTGACTAGATACTAGATATTCAGTAAATTTCTACAGGTTGGTTTATCATGGTTAGATTTTCACTTTAGAATTACACCACTCACCTCCCCTATAGGTTCTCCTTGATAAATGCAACCTGGTGATCAAGAAGGAACATGCCATGAAAAAATGGAGGCTCCAGTTTTTAGTTTTGCCACTGCCCATGGGATCCTGGGAGAATCAATAAACTCTACTGGACATCAGTTCAAAATGAGGGAACTGTTATAGGTCCCTTTCAATATTTTCTATGATAAAAGTCTTACTATGGAAAGCTGCCTTCTGATATAACCAGTTTTTTGTTTTTGTTTTTGTTTTTGGCTATGTGGCTCTGCTAGGTGTTAATAAATAATTCTTTAGTCTTACATAGTACTATATTGTTCTCAAAAACGTCACCTGTATTATCTCACTCAAAAACCATGTGAAGAGGGTAAAATTAATAATGATGATTATTCCCATTATACCTATTAATAAATTGAGGCACAGAGAAGGTATGTGATTAGTTCAAGGTCACATAGCTAATAAGTGGTATAACTGAAATTCTAATCGAAGTCTTTTGACCCTTGGTACCGTGTCCAATGGTTTGCCTTCTGAGAGCCTGCTGTTTTCACTTAAGAGATGAATGTTGCCTTAGAGTGGCTCTTAAAGCAAAGTTTAACGTTTAAACTAAATCAGAGCTGTGGAACGATTTCCCTCAGCATTTTCTGTAAGCCCAAGCCATACCTTTTGGATCTCCACTTGCCCCAGAGAGTAGATGACTTCACTAGCCATGTTGGACCATGTGGAAAAAGTCCAGAGCTGGCTTTGGTTCATACTGCATACTCAGTTTATTTATTAGTTTTATCCAAGATGCCCATCATTGAGGCACATGGGACATAACTCTTCCAAGGCAATTAAACCAAATGTCAATGGTTCCTCTTGAACCAACCATTTCACCAATCAATTACAAACAACCTGATTAAATAGATAAGCCTAGATATATGCCCTTAAGATCACCTCAGAAAAATAAAAACTGAAGCCTTGAAAAACAGGGTCATTGGTGGGGAGTTATGTTGTTCTACTTGCCATCATAATTAGAGACCAACATGACCCCTAAATCACTGCCATAACTTCTTAGCAGCCAAAGAAAACAAAATAAATGCAAATACCTTTAAATAACCCATTCTCCCTAATAGCAAACATTTATTGAGTGACTGCCATATCCATAGCCCTATGCCAGGCATGGAAGATGATTAGAAAGGACTAGTTAAGAAGAATCTGTCTAATCTCCACGTAACTCTTAATGTTGGAACAAAATTAAAATCCTTCATGAGTCTTGATTTCATCAGTTCTAACGAGAGAGCAGAATCCAGTGAGAGCTAAGGTTCCTTCTGTTTCTGTTTATCTACATCCTTGTTAGACCATAGGGTATCCCAAAGGAGTTTTGCATGGTATGTCAGGAAAATCTGATTATCACTCTCCGGAAGCAATATTTTATTTCTCAACAGAAATAAAACAGTGGACTTGCATCCTCACACTCACAGAATTTATACTGGAAATTATTTACAAATGTTTAGCAAAGCAAACTTAAACTAAGCTATTACTCTTTTGCCCAGCCGCTCCGCGGCATGTGGGATCCTCCCAGACCGGGGCACGAACCCGTGTCCCCTGCATCGGCAGGCGAACTCCCAACCACTGCGTCACCAGGGAAGCCTAAGCTATTACTCTTAATGAATGAAAGACTACTGACTGTAATTAATCAGTCAATTGAGTTGTGAAAGGAAGTAAAAATTATCAGACAATTTAAAATGACTATTAAAAAAGCACTGAGGAATTCTGCTCCGGTTCCAGAAAGAGACTGAAATTAAAAATGGTCCTCCTCAGCTATGCAGGGCCTCTCAGCAATTACGCATTGTCTTATCAGCATAGTGACTGACTAAACCTTTGGAGGGTAATGGGCACTTCAGTCAAAACCAAAGGCTACTGTTTTATAGAGTGCCAGAGGCTTTCAATTGTCTTATAGCACATTAAAACGCAGTCAGTCTTTGCCACATTTTAACCTTGTTTAGCATAAACTGTTGCACTTGAAAATCTTTGTCTTACATGGTCCACTGGAGATATCATTAAGAATTCTCATCATGGTACTCCCATGACTGAAGTTTTAATCCCTAGTCTCCTTATAGCACATAAAAATTTCGTTATAGATGACTACCTGTCTCCAATTCTTTTAAACATTATTCTGAATTATTTCACATTGAGTATTAGAAGATATAAAGACATAAGGAACCCTTGATAGAAGCATATATAGTTTTGTTGCATGAACTTTGTTGTGTGCCCTTATTTACATATGTCAGCTGACAGATACATTTCTAAAGCGAACCAGATCTGTGATCTTGGCCTATAAGTTCATTTGCCAAACAGTTTCACACCTACATGAACATATCTAAACAAATGATGAATCCTGAGTGGTATGGCAGACACAGGCGTTGGCTTATCCAATAATCATTCTCTAGCCACCTCATTTTCCTCCTTAGATGGTTTCTATGATGGAAGAAACTTCCAGCTATATGTCTGCTCCACCTTGCTTCTTTCCATGTTATAGGCATGTGACCCAATCAGGGCTAATGGGATATGCCGTGGTCAGGGGGAGACAGCCAGAGAGCCTAGGAAAGGACTTCCTCCCTGTTAGATGCATAGAGGGGACACTCCTTCTTGTCAAACATTGTTGGCCTCTGTAACATGCCTGCATTAGTAGCAGCCATTTGCTTCCAAGAGGAACCAAACCTGGGGATCAAGCCTATGAACTCAGGTTGGAAAAAGTCTGGGTGTTCAACAACACTAAAAAAACCTGGACCTACCAACTTTCAGATTTCAGGTTGCCTGCCACCTAAAATATCTGAGCTGATAAAAATAAAGGCACTCTCTTGCATCTACATGTAACTCAGTCTTTACCTTTGATAAATCCTGAGAAGGAGACAACACTATGTAGGAGAGGTAGATGAGATGGTAGGTGGTCATGAATTGGAGATGAAGGTCAAGAATAGAGATGCCCTCACTGGGACCTCAGATCAAGCTTTGCTGGGGCTCCTATGCAGACAAGCTGTATTGACAGGGGTCCTCCAGGTCTCTGCTGGGGATGCTGACCTTTGCCCTGACACTTTCTTAAAGAGCAGCTAAAGATTAACCATGCTTTGGGTATATATACCAAGGAAAAATAGTAAATTTCCTTCTTGTGTTTTCTACTTCCTTTGTGAAGGAGGACCATGAATTTGCTTCACTGAAATATGATCTACTGTAATTAAAGCCAGTGGCACTGAGTAAATTAGAACATAATTGCATTTTCTGTGAATTTCACACAGCTTGCATTTTACCAAAAGGAACCCAGTTTCAGTCAAGGCTTGTGTGCTGACACCTGCAATCAAGGCCTTATTAAACTAAACAAATCATGTCTTCACGCAAGTTAAGAAAGCATAAATACAAGGCCAATTCATACATATTCTAATTTCTGCTATTTGGAAAGGCAGAGTTTGGAAAGAGCTATTTGAAAGGGAAACCTTCTTCCAAGGCAAACCATCTCAGAAAGCCTGTATTTTCTCCATTTCGATAATGATTTGCCCTAGAAGGTTTCTGCTCCCCTATATGACTACTTTTTCTCCATTTATTCTGAATGAGATGATATAATTTCAAGATAGCGGTAAAAGGAAATTCCTGAATTCATGATTTGGTCAGCAGAAGAATACCAATGTTAAAACAACATATTCTCAAAATAAGGAACAATTAAATAAAAAAAAAACTCTTGTATGATATGTAACTGTTAAGAGAGAGGGAAAGGAGCCTGTCTTATTGGTTAAGAGTTTGCACTATTAACCTCTATCTGTATCCTTCCTTTCTACTTATGAGCTGTGTAACAACCTTTCTGTATATCACCTTTCCTCAAAAATGAGGGTGGATACAAAGAATAGCCACCCCATAGGGTTATTGCTAGGATTAGACACTATAAAAATAGTCAAATAATGGTAAATACAATCAGTCCTTGTTTTCAGTCAGAGGCAAGGTAAGAGACATGCACTGATATAGCACATGAACTATGGGGTTAGGAGCTCCATGAAATTTGGGGTTATAAGCTGAAGTCTTATTTGAAATCTTGCCTTCAACTTACTTCTTGGGAGAGTGAGACTGACTACGTGCATGATGAAAGTTGCTTACTCAGTTCCCTCAGTGGAGCCATTAGACTCACTGTTTTCCAAGGCCCCAGATGGTACCCTCACCTCTAGCCAATTGGCCTGGAAAAGCTAGCTGTGACTTCACAGGGGGTTGGGGCAGGAAGCTTTCTACAAATCGGCAGAAATCCACCTACATCAAAAGATCAGTGTCAGCTCAGCCAGAATTGTGCATTTCAGCAAATCATTTTTGGAATCAGTTGCTGGGGCACATCGCACACACACACACTCACACAAACACACTCACAAGAGCCATCTATACTGGATACAAAACACCAAAGGAGAACGTATAAGGAATCAAGGGAACTCCTAAGTCGGTGTGTCAGTGAGACCATCCATTTACAAACGGTATTTACGTCAAATATGTACTCTCCTGGGCAAGGCAAATAGAGCTATTTCATAGAAGCCCTTCATTAGTTTAAAAAAATATATAGTCTGAGTATTATATACCTTGTTTTCTATTTACTTCTCTCCACTTGTTCACACAAAAGAAGGTCCTTCAATCTGCACCAAGGGTCCAACATAATGATATTTCCATGGCAATCTTTAGCTTTTACCAAATTTTTCCAGAAAGTCCATTGAACAGTTTGTGACTAAAAGTTGACACTTTCACAGTATAAATACACTCTTGCAATTGAAAAATAAAATACTGTTAAAGAGTCTTTGATGCTGATAGGTTTGAACCAACTTGTTTTTTATTTTTTTGGCGGTACGCGGGCCTCTCACTGCTGTGGCCTCTCCCGTTGCGGAGCACAGGCTCCGGACGCGCAGGCTCAGCGGCCATGGCTCACGGGCCCAGCCGCTCCGCGGCATGTGGGATCTTCCCGGACCGGGGCACGAACCTGCGTCCCCTGCATCGGCAGGCGGACTCTCAACCACTGCACCACCCGGGAAGCACTGAACCAACTTTTAAAATTTTCTCTCTCCCAATCCCCAGAACTGCCAAGTGTGTCTGTGTATCTCTCATCTTACATTAACACATGAATAAATGAGCTAAACTATGTTTGCACACACATACACATAATATTGTCTTATCATCCCCTTTCTGAAATTGGATTGGTAATTTATGAATGCTTTCTGCTTTTGTATCTATATACTTTGTCTCTTCTGAAACTTGAGAAACCTAGAAGAAAACTTATTTGATAAGCCCACCAAACTCATCCCGACATCGCATGAATGCAGCATCTTCTCCAAGCCTATTCTTCCAGTAGTTATTTTTTCAATCACTCAAGAAGAAGCCTGTCATCCAAAATATCCAAACACATCATTGCTGGAGTATTCTCTCTTCTCTATTTCCAGTGCCCTGTCTTACCCCAGGTTTTCATAGTCTCTCAACTATCTCAGTAGCCTTTAGTTTCATCTCACTTCTGCCAATACTAACACATATTACACACACACACACGCACAAATCACACACAATCACAAACTTTGGGAACTTCTCCACTCCATCCAGAGAGCTTTCTTCTTTTTAAATTCTAAAATCTAGTTGTGTCACTCTCTTCCTTAGCTATCACGGTAGGATTTGTTAATGAATTCCCCACCTCCACTCCTGCAATACACATGAGCAAAGTCCTGAACAAATTCCATATTCTAAAACAGGGGTCAGTAAACTATGGCTCATAGGCCAAATCCAGCCCACAATCTGCTCTTATAAATGGAGTTCGATTGGAAGACAGCCGCGCCCATTTGTTTATGTATCGTCTGTGGCTGCTTTCATGCTATAACAGCAGAATGGAATAGTAGCAACAGAAACTGTAGGTAGCCCACAACCTCAAATATTTACTATCTGGGCCTTTACAGAAAAATGTTTACTAAACTCTGTTCTGTACCACAAGACATTGTTTACAATCTGTCCAAACATCATTACTATAAGCACAAATTGAGCCCTTAATATGTGTTAGCCACTTTTTCAGGCAGATGCATATCATATTTCATATCCCTATTGAATGGAGAAACAGAAGCACAGAGAGGTTAAGTAATGTGTCCAAAGAGGTCCTGCAGCAATTAAGTGGTAAAGTCAGGATCCAAACCTTGGTCACTGGGTTCCAGAACTCTTTTTCTTAACTGTAATAATCACCTTCGTCTTTTTTTGCCTCCCCCAACAATCCAGAACAATTTCCCTTTCCCAGAACCTTGCCCTTTCACATGGCTGTGCTCTGCACATGCTCTCTTCTCTCTTGGAATAGCATCCTTTGTAGGACACGCCATGCGATGGCTATATATGTCTCCATCAATTCTGAAAGTTCAGTATACACAATGTTATTCATGAACAGTTGCTCATCTCTGTCTCTGTTTCTGTCTCTCTGTCTCTTTCATCTTGCTCTCACTTGTTCAATTAACTTAATAATTTCTGTTCTAGCCTTTAGGGAATGGAGACAATGGTCTTAAAAATCTTTCAAATTCTCAGTACCTTGACAGCTTATTCTTCAGAAGATGGATCTCACCATCTACCTCTATTTTTGCAAGTGTCAGGCAAAGAATGTCTTCTTCCATAGGTAGATTCCACCCTCTCAACCAAGTGTCCTAAATTCACTTCCTATCTCACAGCACACAGGAGCACACCTTGCAAATCCAATTGCTCATTTGTTGAATGAATAAGTGAGTGAATGAATGATCCTCAGGGCAACAAGGGCTGGCCCACACAACAGGGAAGGCCTTGATACAAATAGAAACAGCACTGAAACTGGCAGCTCACAAAGCATGAAGCCTGAGTCAGGCCTCAGCTCTCATACTGCATTATCTAACAAATCGTGTGTGTAAGTATCACTGGCCCCCAGACACCCACTACCACCTCCAACACCGATCTCCTTACATTAGCTGCTTATTATCTTACTTTTGCAGGCAGCTCTGGAAGAACAAGCCCATTTCCCGAGATGTAAACACAACTCCCAATAACGCGAACCTTGTGGGATGGGTCAGCTCCCTGAAGCACATGGGGTCGACCACAAAGGTTGGTTATACGTTTCCTCCCCAAGGCTACTCTGGATGAGGTGAGACTGCAAACTCACACTTTTGATGGAAAACACGGTGCAATAATCACGTGGTGTGTGAGGATATCCTCGGGCACTTGACCAAGCCTAGGTCACAGCATAGTGGTGTTTGGCCCTGCCCCCATACCTCAGCCACCCTTTGACAAGGCCGGTTAGAAATGTCAACCCTGTGCGGAAGTGTGATTGTGGGAATGAGAGTGCAGTGCAGGGCGAGCTCTAGAGAGACTCCTGGATTTCAGTGAGAATGCCCGCCCTCTTGCCTCAGAAGCGCGCTACTCTAATCGGATAGGGTACTGAGAGGTTTGCAGCTTCTTGGCCATTCCTGTTTCTATCCAAATGTAGAAAGATTTTGGTGTCAAATGGTCAGTTGAATGCACGGACGGTAGGTATGGCCACAGGATTGGAAAATAGGCTCATGTAAAAAGCTTAAAATAAAGAAAATTGACTTTATGCAAATAAAATTTTGCAAAACCTATACAGTTGAGGCTATGTTTTTACGTTTTGAAAACGAGTATAAAAAAAGAATTTTCCCCAGGTTTTTTTTTTGTTTGTTTTAATGTATTCGGATAAAACTCTGGATTTGATTTACTGAAATCAACATTGTTTTTCCATTCAGAAACCTATTTCCTATTGCATAAAAGAGGGTATATCTGAAATAGTTTTCTAGTAAAAGATGTTACTAGATATTGTCTATCTTCTCTTAGAAATGAGGAGGAGAGGACAAATATACCTGGAACATACCTATATGTTCATATTATTAAGCTCTTGGATCCTCTCCTGGTGCCCATCAGAAAGGGGGCGCTCATAAACACCTCGTGATGCAGATAAAACAGTGATAAACACTTGGAGAGTTTCCCTGAGAAAAAAAGTGCTCAGTAGGTTGAATAAATGGATGGCCTTAGAGGCTAAGGAATGATATGTATAAATAACAAAGTATTCTCCAACTCTGTTATTCCAGAATTTGACACAGTATCTGAAATTCATATAGCAGAATCCCAAGGATATCTTTTCATATTTTCTTGCTCTTCACCAGATATTACTTAAATGTCTACGATACACTGGGCTTTAAATATCTGAAAATACACCCCTGTCTTTGAGAAAACAGTAGTCTAGGTTTGGTATACTTTTTTTCTGAAATGAACTAGTTAGCAAATGTTTTTGGCTTGAGTACCAGATAGTTTCTGTTGCAACTACTCAACGCTGCCATTGTAGTGCAAACGCAGCCATAGACAATAAATAAACAATCAGTGTGGCTGCATTCCAATAAACTTTATTTACCGAAACAGGCAAAGGGCCAGATTTGGCCTTCTAGCTGTAGTTTGTCAACTCCTGATCCGGATGGATGCCTCCTAATCCATGGGCTATATCCTCCTGGGGGATCTGTAATTTATAGAAGCAAATTTTCAAATCCATATGTGCACCAAGCATGGTTTACTGAATGAAAATAACTTTGCAAGTCTGTACTGCTATTTTCCCAATATATGTTCATACTATTGTAATGAACACATTTTAAAATAGCTTTGCTTGCCATTAATTATTTTATCAGTAATTAGAAGTTGAACTACAAATTATTCCTGTGTGAGGATTATTTTTTTTAATTAATTAATTTATTAATTTATTTGGTTGCACCGGGTCTTAGCTGCAGCTCACCAGCTCCTTAGTTGCAGAATGTGGGCTCCTTAGTTGCGGCATTCAAATTCTTAGTTGAGACATGCATGTGAGATCTAGTTCCGCGACCAGGGATCGAACCCGGGCCCCCCGCATTGGGAGCATGGAGTCTTAACCACTGTGCCAACAGGGAAGTCCCCTGTGTGAGGATTTTTGACAGAAATCAGATTTAAACCCCAAAGGCTGAAAGCTACACCTCCAGACTTTCACATGCAATTCATATATTTCCTGAATTTTTTAAAACTATTTTCTTTTACTGTTTTTCCTCTTGGATAAAATGTGGTATATTCCTTGCTCCAGGAATCTACCTGAAAAGGCTCCAACAACTGTGTTAAGCACACCCTAGTCCTGGGGGATGACAGCTGCACAGGACCGACTCTCTGATGGATAGCATCAGGCTAATCATTTCACCAGGTAACCTTTACAAACTCACATGTAAGATACTGCTCCAATCCCAGGCACGGTCATCTCCTAAATAGCTCTCTAATGGGGGGAGCATTAAGGCAGAGAATCGCAAACAATAGGTGATCCAGACATAATTTATATTTGGTTCAGCAAATGACCTTATTTTGTATATGTTTTACCTTCATAATTATGTTTTCCTTAGACTAATACAATTTGTTGCCACACACCATCTGACAACAGAATGAGGTGTGCAAAACTGTAGGTAGGTGGCAGGGAGAAGCTGGGGAGGATAAAAATTTGGCTGTGAGTACTTGAACAAATATAACTGCCAGAGAGAAACAACTGTACGTCATTCAAAGGGTCACAAAATCAAGTAGGAATGGCCTTTATTTATTTTTTTACCTTTTAAAAAATAGACTTTCTTTTTAGAGCAGTTTTATATTCACATCAAAATTGAGCAGAAGGTATAGACAGGTGCCATACACATCCTACCTGCCCCCCACCCCCAACTCCCCCACCATCACTATTTTCCACCAGAGTGCTACATTGGTTACAACTGTGAACTACACAGACACACCAGTATTATCCAAAGTCCATAGTTTAGATTAGGATTCACTCTGGGGGTTTTGCATTCTATGAGTATTAACAAATGTATAATGACATATATCCACCATCATAGTATCCTACAAATGATACTCTGCCCTAAAAATTCAATGTGCTCTGCCTATTAATCCTTTCTCTTCCCTAATCCATGGAAACCACGGATCCTTTTACTATCTCCATAGTTTTGCCTTCTCCAGAATGTCATATATTTGAAATCATATACTATGTAGGTTGGTTTCTTTCACTTAGTAATATGTATTTAAGATTCTTCCATGTCTTTTTATGGCTTGATAGCTCATTTATTTTTAGCACTGAATATTATTCCATTATCTAGGTGTACCATAGCTTATTTATCCACTCACCTACAGAAGGACATCTTGGTTGCTTCCAGCTTGGAGCAATTATGCATAAAGCTACTATAAATATCTGTGTACAGGTTATTGTGTGGACATACTCAACTTCTTTGAATAAATACCAAGGGGTGTGATTGTTGAATCATGTAGTAAGTATGTTTACTTTGGTAAGGAAATGTCAAACTGTCTTCCAAAATGGCTTTACAATTTTACATTCCCACCATCAGTGAATGAGAGTTCCTGTTGCTCTATATCCTCTCCAGCATTTGGTGTTGTCAGTGCTTTAGATTTTTGTCATTCTAATAGCTGTGTAGTGGTATGTCACTATTGTTTCAATTTGCATTTCCCTGATAACATATGATGTTGAATATATTTTTATATAATTATTTGTCATTTGTGCATCTTCTTTGGTAAAATGTCTGTTAAGGTTTTTGACCCATTTTTTAAAATTAGTTTATTTGTTTTCTTATTGTTGAGTTTTAAGAGTTCTTTGTATAACTAGGATAACAGTCCTTTATGAAATGTACTTTTTGCAAATATTTTCTTCCAGTGTGTGGCTTGTCTTATTCTTTTCATAGTATCTCTCACAGACCAGAAGTTTTTTCATTTTAATTTAGTCCAACTTATCAATTATTTATTTTATCGTCATGCTTTAAATGCCGTATCTAAAATGTCATTGACAAACCAAAGGTTATCTTCCAGGAGTTTTTCAGTGTTGTGTTTAATATTTTTTAAATTTTTAAATTTTTTAAATTAAATTTTTTTAATTTTTAAAAAATGTTTTTTTAATTGAAGTATATATAATTGACTCACGATATTATATTAGTTTCAGATGTACAACATAGTGACTTGATATTTTTATACATTACGAAATGATCACCATGTTAAGTCTAGTCACCATACAAAGTTATTACAATAGTATTGATATATATTCACTAACCTGTGCATTACATCCCTGCGATTTATTTATTTTTATAACTGGAATTTTGTACTTCTTAATCCCCTTCACTTATTTCACCCATCTCCCTACCCCTCTCCCCTCTGGCAACCACCAGTTTGTTCTCTGTATCTATGAGTCTATTTCTGTTCAGTTATGTTTGTTCATCTGGTTTTTTGTTTTCTAGATTCCACGTATGAGTGAAATCATATGGTATTTGTCTTTCTCTGTCTGACCTGTTTCACTTAACATTTAAGTTCAGCCACATTACTGCAAATGGCAAAGTTTCATTCTTCTTTGTAGCTGAATAATATTCCATAATATTGTATAACGAATATTCTTTACTCCATTTACTCCATTACACACCTTTATCCATTCATCTATCAGTGGATACTTAGGTTGCTTCTACATCTTGGCTATCGCAAAGAATGCTGCAATGAACACTGGGGTGCATGTATCTTTTCAAATTAGTATTTTTTGTTTTCTTTGGATAAATACCCAGAAATGGAATTCCTGGATCGTATGGTAGTTCTATTCTTAATTTTCTGAGAATACTGTTCTTCCATAGTGGCTGCACCAATGTACAATCCCACCAATAGTTGCATCCGCAGCAACACTTGTTATTTCTTGTCTTCTTGATAACTGCCATTCTGCCAGGGGTGAGGTGATATCTCATGGTGGTTTCGATTTGTATGAAAATGACCTCTAAAGTTGATCCAACCCAAATGCGACAATGGGTTAAGCAGTTTATCAGGGATTACCCAGCTAGAAGATATAAGATGATAATGATGATGACAAAAATAATGACGATCTACCTTAGTCAAATTATACTCCCATTACTCTCTGTCACATGGATCAGCTAACATTTTCTGTGAAGAGCCGAAGAGTAAATATTTTACATTCTTTGTTGCAACTACTCAACTCTGTGTTGAACGAGTATGGCTGTGTTCCACAGGACCATATTGCCTAGACATTTGCATGTGAGATACTGAATATTAAAAGAGTTTAAAAGGTCTCTACATGCCCTTCCTCCAAACAGTTTCAACCAAGGTTTCCTCAGTGGGCCCTGGGCTCCAAGGAGTTTCTAAAATTGTTCAGACAATGCCCACCATGTTCTTATCAATCATCCACACCTCTACAGTGGTGCTTCCCCACCCAGGGGCAGATGGGGAAATTCTGAGAGTATAAGGATGGATAGCAAGCCTTGACCTTGATGCGCCCAACCAGCTCTGAGCCTGGATCGTCCATGTCAGTGCTTTCTCCCTCACTTACACCCTGGGAAAGGGCAGCTACACTCCACGGACTATGCAACAGGACCCTGATAACCCCATGGATTGCTTTCTGCTACTCTCCTTTAACCAACTAGTTCTCATAGTATATATTGAGCATCCGCAGAGGCATGAGCCCTAAGCCATGTGTACTGGGGACCAATGAGATATATAGGAGAAAAAACATGGACTTTGGCATCAGGCCAATCAAGAGTCCAAATCACTGATCTGTCATTATTGACTGCATGACCTTGAACAACCTACAGTCTAATCTCTAAAATGAGGAGATTATTCCTATGCTTTGTGATTACTGTTAGAATTGAGATAATATGTTGCCCAGCTTAGTTTCTGGCAACCTAACAGATGCCCGGTCAATGAGTATTTCCTTCTAGACTTCAAGACGTGTACTCTGTAGTGGAGAATAAGACAACTATCAGTGCCTGTCTGGGCAACTGGAATTGGTGGGTAGCTCTGCCACTACTCAGTGTGGCACTTTCGTGTGACTTAATAAATAGTGCCCCTGCTTCAAGGCACTTTGCTATCATATCTTGGAACACTGTAGTTAACAACTCTCGAAATCTACAATGACAGCGATGTGAATGGCACCTCTAGAGTAGTGCACCCAGCCAACCATAAGAAGCAGCCCTTGTCTAAATGAATACTGTATTAATTCAGAGAAAGGGAGGGTTAATGCAGGCTAGGCTGGTCAGGGACAGTCACATAGGCAAAATGGCTTGAACTGGATTTTAAGTTGGTGAGAACTGGAGCTGTGGCGAGGGAAGTAAAGAAAGCATTTAGCTGGTACCATGGCTGGTAGCCAGGAGAGCCCTGGGGGGTTGGCCAGGCTTTGAATACCAAGCCAGTTCTCGGAAGACCTCTCCGTGAATACTCCTACATATGGGTTATTTGGTTGAAGAGCCACACACAGATCAACTTGACATCCAGAGCAGAGCATGCATTTCTATGCCAAACAGAAGGTTTTGGAGAAGCAGAGAATATCATGCTGCACTTGACCGCTTCCTGGAATTCAGAATACCAAACATTTTGGAAGTACACCCCCCAGTAATAATACAGTGATGGCCTGGGGACCAGAGACTCTGCATGACAGAAATGACTCTGGGGGGGGTCATTGAAGAGCCACACACAGACCATGTCTGGCCATGAAACTTCTTTTAATATGGCAGGCCATATGAAATGCCCTGTTCATGGAAAAATCTTAAAACCGGGGCTCACTTGGACTCTGCTATCATGAAACCAGTATGTTTATTTCATTGACCAGGGACCCAATAGGCTAAAGGCAGGTGAAGTATGTCAGGTGAGTCTGACTTTTGCTACTCCAAGTCCTCCACTAAGTAAAGAATTTTTGAACTGAAAACCTATACCCTGAAGGGTACTACTTTGTGTTTATATCTACTTAAGTATGTGAAAAACTAAACAACATTAAAAACATGATTTCAGGGAAGCAGCTTGATATAGTAGGAAAGCACAGGATTTGGAAAAGTCAGACTCTATTCTGACCTGTCCTTCTGCAATGAACCATCCAGGTAACCCTGGTAAAGCCACATGACCTCTCGAAGGTGAGTTTTCTCATCAGTAAACTGGGAGACAATACTGTTGCCTCAGACTACTCTATTTTGGATCTGCAAATCATAGCCTTAGGAAGGCAAATAGATGTCATCACCTGGTAAAGTCGGATGGAACAGTAATTGCTGCCCGGGAGGCTGGGTTGAGAAGGATCCTGAGTTTATGAATGGGATCATCTGGAAAGTAGACCATGATGCAGGAGCGGCATCTGCCAGGCAAGGGAGAGAGGGAGAGGCAGCACAAGCTATTTGCCATCACCACTACTGTGAGTGGACTTTCCCTGCATCAGCATGCCAAGGAAACAGGGCAGGGGGGCAGAGAGTGAGTTCACTGAATGTTCTGGCTAATGTGGGTTCTACTATTCAAACGCTAGTCCCTACCTTCATATTTGATGCACAAGGACAAAACCTAGTTCCATGTGACAGTCCCCCTGCCAGGTCAGTGGAGACCCCCTTCCTTAGTGTCTAGAAGCCACAACTACTCAACTGCTGCTCGGCTTTGGGGTCCAAATATTCTCTCTTCACCAGTCAACGTTTTCTTCCTCTGGCTTTTCACCCTGTTTGGTCCTCATTTAAATGAAAGTCTTCTGGGACAAGCAACTCATTCATCCAACTCCCATCAAGCTCGTGAAATGTTCGTCGTCTTCTCTCTAGCAAAACTTGCTAGGGGTACTGGCAAGGCACTGGGTATCTAGGCAAGAGGGCACTCTTGGGAGTGCTATATAGTCAGAAAAGATAAATGCTAATGATTGACCATTTAGTTGAAGATGAGTCCAGCAGGCTGGTGCTAAATATCATGCTCAGCACAGCTACCACATCAACACATGCTCAAACTAGGGAATGGGAAGTGACTTTTCCCTACCAGAACCCCCGCAGGACAGGCTTTATGTGTCTCACTTCAGTGCTGAGACTCCTACCGGAATACTTCTAACAACCTGACAGTGCATACTCTGGTCTTATTGTACTCCTGGCTCTTCTCCTGGAGCCCTCTTGAGATCCTCACATCATTAGGAATCTGATGCTGCAAGCATCTGTCAGCTAAAGGCAGGTCCCAAACCATCTTGAGAATTGTTAATCTGAGAAAATAAGGATTCATGGTGGAGGAAAGCATAGGGTCTAGGCATTTGCAGTCAGGGGCAGGGGGTAGAAACCACCCATTATGGAAGAAGAGGGTAGTAAGATTCCAAGAAAGAACTGCTATTTGTGGAGCACTTCCTGTGCTAGGTGATTACACGTGCTATTTTACCCCCCAAACGTCTCTACTTGGCAGGGATAGCTATCTCTTCTTGAGAAAACCAAAATTCAGAAAGGCTAACTAATTGGCTCATGGCCACTGAGATAGTGAGAACTGTGTCTAACTTTCAAGACCCTATTATTTCCTGTGCACAGCATAGAATGCAGATTACCTGGTAAGGCCTGGGGTATGACACACAAATGACCCTCGCATAGAGAAGCAGGAATAGAGGCATAACAAATGGACTTGCTGATTATAATTCTGGGTTTCTAGTTGCATCTTAAGTTCAAACTTTAACAGTTATAGGTGTAGTCTCATACAACTGCTAAATCCTCTGCCCAGGCAGTTCTTAACTTTTGGTGCCAAAGAAGAACATGGGCATAAATAATTTTAAAAAGAATTTACTTTTAGGCCTTTTCATATTTTAGCTGGGACTTTAACATGCAGTTTAACAAAGAGGCATGAAATGGCCTGCCATGTGTTGGCCTGGAGAGCTGATGACTTACTGTTTTATGTGTATATTTGATTCAACACGATCAATAATTCTGTTGGTGTGTATTCCCTGGAGAGAATTCCACACAGAATAGCAAGGAGCTGACCAAAATTATTTCATTAAGCCACTGCTGGCCCTGATAACCCCATTACAATTGTCTTCCTTTCATTTTTAAGAAGCACTAGGGCTTCCCTGGTGGCGCAGTGGTTGAGAGTCCGCCTGCCGATGCAGGGGACGCGGGTTCGTGCCCCGGTCCGGGAAGATCCCACATGCCGCGGAGCGGCTGGGCCCGTGAGCCATGGCCGCTGAGCCTGCGCGTCCGGAGCCTGTGCTCCGCAGCGGGAGGGGCCACAACAGTGAGAGGCCCGCGTACCTCAAAAAAAAAAAAAAAAACAAAAGAAGCACTAAATCCTTAAGTACAGCAGCAAAACTGTAAAACTGTTGACAATCAGCAAATCTCCAAGCAAGTTTACCATCATCCATTCTGATTCATTATAATCACTGAAATTTTAGGTCACACAAGAGCCATCTGTGAAGCAGCCTCCCCAGATGATTAAAACACTCCTGTACAATGTACATTTACAAATTGAAAATTAATGAGGAAACATGTTTAAAAATTGACTATAGCTACCTAAGGGTTTAAAAACACTTTAAAATGCATAAAGAAATCACTTGGCTATGCAGTCCTCCTTAGTGACAAATAAGTTACATTGCTTCTCAGAATTACTCCTGCTGAATTAACTTTTCAATGTGTTCGTTATTATGGTAGCATACTAATATCATATCTTAGAAAATACTCCTACAAATCATATCGCCCCCACTCCTGTCCTCAGGGCTAATTCATTTTGCATCTTTCCAACTCAAATGACCCAGAACAAAGCAAAGATATTCCTCATGAATGACAGGTGTAACAATAAACACAATTGTATTCTGCCAGTGGGAATATTCTAATCTCAGTTAAAAGTTTCTCTAGTGTTCCTGGCTGCAAACACAAAATAGACTCTGCAGCACTTTCTGGACAACAGAGGGTTCCCTGCAGGCTGCCTTTGGTCAGGCATTCCATCTGGCAGCTTTTGGGACGGGAGTCTTTATCGGGGAGATAGAGAGGAAGAAGAAGAGATAATTCTCATTCTCCAGGACTCAGTAGAATAACAGCAGTGGAGGCAGGGGTTTGAGTGGGGAACTGACCTTTGACCAGTGCCAAGTGTATGTTTAAACAGGGCCAAGTGCTTTGCATATTTTATTACATTCAATCCTCCCAATGGGCCTGTGAGATAGGCAACCTAATATCAGTGTTCACAGGTGAAAAAAGCAAGGCTTAGAAAGCTTATGTAAATTGCCCAGGGTCACAGTTCACACTGTGACTATGAGTAGATTGCACTCAGGGGTGTGCACACACCATGAAAATAACACCACATGTAAATTAGTAGCAGACGCTCGGAGTTATGGACACAAAAGCCAAAGAATGCTAGGTTGGTTAGACGAGGATATAATCTTGCAGGGAGACACAACAGATGCACGCAGCAGGTACAGCCCACTGAGGTCGCTATGGACTGAACTGTGCTCCCCACCCAAATTCTTATGTTAAAGCCCTAACCCCCAGTGTGACTGTATTTGGAGACAGGGCCTTCAAGGAGGTAATAAAGGTTAAATGAGGTCATAAGGTTGGGGTCTTAATCCAATAGGACTGGTGCCCTGATAAGAAGACGAAGACACCAGAGCTCACTCTCTCAGTGCACATGCACACAAAGGAAAGGCCAGATGAGGACAGAGTGAGAAGGTAGCCACCTGCAAGCCAGGAAGAGAGCCCTCACTAGAACGAAATTTCTGAACCCATCATCCTAGACCTCTAGGCTCCAGGACTGGAAGAAAATAAATTTCTGTTGTTCAAGCCACCCAGTCAGTGGAGTTGTGTTATGGCAGCCTGAGCTGAGCAAAAATACTGAGACTCAAAAACAAGAAACCCAGTCATGTGTTACTGGAGGTCAATGCCAGAGTAGGGGAGCAGCAAATAGCCTCCACATGCAAGCACAGAGCACTGAAGTAGGAGTCTACCCCCTCTCCTCCTTTGTCTCCAATAGGTCACATCCCTGGACTAGCACTTGTGTTTCATTATATCATGACTATTTGTTCTAGGTCTGCTTCCCCCTGCCCTCAACTGTTAGTGTTTCTGCAGAAGAGACTACGCCTCATTCACCCTTTCATCCCTCACATTGTCCATGACACACAGTAGCTGCTCTTGATATTTCTTTAGTGGACTGAAGGTTGGGATATCTGAGAAAATGGGGCAGGTCTGTACCTGCAGGAGGAATCAAAGTAAGAACATCTGTGAGTACCAGGGATTTGTGAAACATCAGCCAGGCTACCCCAGAGATTGATATGATCAAAACAGTTCACAGAAGCTGAGTCTGGAAGCAGCATATGGGACAGGGCAGAGGTGGGAGGGACTCTCAGACATGTGGCCTTCTGGAGGCTTTGCCAGAATTAGTCAGGACCTGCTCAGAAGGTAAAGAGGACAATGGTCCTGGGAAGAGGAAGATGTGAGAAAGATTATGAAGGAAACATCAGCTGTAAATCCTAAATGGATGCCTTCATTAATTCAACCAATATTCATTGACTGCCAACCTCCTAGCAGGCATGAGGCACTGTCAGAGATGCTGCAACTCAAGAGTGAACAAAACCATCCACACTGCACCTGCCTTGGTTAGTTGATTAGTGGAGACAGAAATGAATCAAATAACCACTAAAATAATTTTATAATGACAAATCACACACAGTAAATGCAGAAGGGTTGCATGGTCCTGTAACAACGTACAACAGCAGGACTTCCGTATTCTAAGAAGCTTAGCCATCCCTAGAACCTTAGGTTGGGACTCCCTGTCTCATTAACAGGGTGAAGAAGAGGTGAATAAAACACGTCTCTGCACCCACAGCCCAGAGGCCGAGTGCAGCTGAATTTGAAACTCTTCAAGAACAAAGTAGGGGTTTCCCTGGTAGCTCAGTGGTTAAGAATCCACCTGCCAACTCAGGGGACACGAGTTCCAGCCCTGGTCCAGGAAGATCGCACATGCCACGGAGCAACTAAGCCCGTGCGCCACAACTACTGAGCCTGCAGTCTAGAGCCTGTGAGCCACAATTGCTGAAGCCCGCATTCCACAACTACTGAAGCCCATGCGCCTAGAGCCTGTGCTCCACAACAAGAGAAGCCACCACAATGAGAAGCCCGCGCATCACAATGAAGAGTAGCCCCCACTCTCCACAACTGGAGAAAGCCCGCATGCAGCAATGAAGACACAACGTAGCCGAAAAAATAATTAATTATTTTTTTTAAAAAACAAAGTAGATTCCATTCTCTATTGCATGCCTAATCCACCCAACTGTCTCTTCAGCACACCATTTGTCACAGGAGGAATCAGAGAGAAGACATGGACGCCTGCTGTAATTTGTCCCTGCTGCAGATGACAGAATTCAAAGCAGGCATCCCACTGATAACTCATTTCTGTATATGAAGGATGGCACCTAGGTCACTTCAGTGATGCCTCCCTTTGCTGTTAGGAGAAGAATGGGGATTAGGCTACAGGCAGGCACTTTGTTAATTAAATGTATTCCTTTCAGGTTTCTGAATGAAAGTTTCAGAAGAAGATAATAAAAAAAGAATCGGTTCAAGTGAAAATTGCCATAGGTGTGATATTTATTTGTAATTTCATGAGTTAGTGTGAGATGATATGGCGAATTAAAATCATAATGTATAGTGTCAACTGTTCACAATGTTATCAATTCAGCATTTACAGAACTTATTTTAACACTGTGGGACTGTCATCTGACAATCACAAAGCACTTTAGAAAGCTTACTATGAATGTATTCTAAAAGGGAAATGAATCAAAATGAACATTTTTGAAACATTTTGTTGTGGTGGTTAATATGCTGAGGGGAATATCAGAGCTATTTAAATCCTCTAGGATATTCACCAGATATTTCTCAAAAACATTCACTTCAATACTTTATTTCCTATCAAATGGTACTTTCCTTTCCAATCGGACTTATTCCAGAAAGAAGTCCCATAAACAAACACATCAGGAGAGCAAACTGTAATGAGGCTTCGGAGAACAAAGGGATATGGGACTGCACGTCTTTTGACTGCAGGTACTTATTACGTTTGCTCTATAAAGACTCAAGGAGTTAGCCCTGGACTGACAAATGGAAGTCAGAGAGAAAATTATATTCACTCAAAATAATGAAGAAATGTCTCAAGTCAAACTTGTCCAAAAATGGAAGTGGAAGGGTGTGCTCAGAAGGTTGTAAATTTCCACCAGTGGTAGTGGGAATACTAGACTTCGATTAACCCCTCAGTATAAGAGATTCAAGCCTCAGATGGTGAGTTGACCTAAATAACCTCAACTGTCGCTTCCAGTACCACAAACCCGGAATACCTTGACTTGGGCACAATGTCAAGTGTTTCAGACACCCTTCTTACCTGCTGTGGAGAGAAGATCCAAATGCCTAAGTGACAGAGAAACATAAATTGTACAGGAGTTCTTCTGTGACACTGACTAGAATGACTTTAGGATTTGTGAGGAAAAGCACATATAGTCGACTAGAAGTACTAGAAGCAGCTCCATGAAGACACTGAGACTTGAAGGACAGGCAAAATGGTGACTGGAGAGAACATCTTGAGGTGAGACAGGCAAGATTATCATATCAAGGACCTTGAAACTACTAGTGAAGAATGCAGACTTTAGAGAACCAACAGGTGAGTTCTTTCAACCTGGGATGAAAGCAGTATTTGTTGAAAGGTCTGCTTGTTAGATTCAAGATGGGTTAGCTATAACGTCTGAAAACTTCAGTGGGCATCAGTAAAACCTGTTCAAAATGCAGATTCAAGGGTCACAAGCCCCAAAACCCTGATTCAGTAGGTCTGGGGTTGGACCCAGGAATCTGAATGTTTATCTTCCCTCTTGCCCCCACCATGATTCCATATCAGGTGGTGCCCACAGTTTGATTAAACAAGTTTGTTTTGCTTTGTTTTGTTTGTTTGTTTTAATTGTTATTGGAGTATAGTTGATTTACAATGTTGTGTTAGTTTCAGGTGTACAGCAAAGTGAATCAGTTATACATATACATATACCCACTCTTTTTTTATATTCTTTCCCATATAGGCCATTACAGAGTATTGAATAGAGTTCCCTGTGCTATACAATAGGTCCTTATTAGTTCCCTGTGCTATACAGTAGGTCCTTATATATCTATTTTATACATAGTAGTGTGTGTATGTCAATCCCAGTCTCTCCAATTTATCCCCCCCACCCTTACCCCCTGGTAACCATAGGTTTGTTTTCTACATCTGTGACTCTGTTTATGTTTTGTAAATATGTGCACTTGTACCCTTTTTTTAGATTCAACATATAAGTGATACCATATGATATTTGTCTTTGTCTGGCTTACTTCACTCAGTATGAGAATCTCTAGGTCCATCCATGTTATTGTAAATGGCATTATTTTGTTCTTTTTTATGGCTGAGTAACATTCCATTGTATATATGTACCACATCATCTTTATCCATTCCTCTGTGGATGGACATTTAGGTTGCTTCCATGTCCTGGCTATTGTAAATAGTGCTGCAATGAAGATTGAGGTGCATGTATCATTTTGAATTATGGTTTTCTCCAGGTATATGTCTGGGGTGGAATTGCTGGGTCATATGGTAATTCTATTTTTAGTTTTTTGAGGAATCTCCACACTGTTCTCCATAGTGGCTGTACCAACTTACATTCCCATCAACGGTGTAGGATGGATCCCTTGTCTCCACCTCCTCTCCAGCATTTATTGTTTGTAAATTCTTTGATGATGGCCATTCTGACTGGTGTGAGGTGATACCTCATTGTAGTTTTGATTTTCATTTCTCTAATAATTAGTGATGTTGAGCATCTTTGGCCATCTGTATATCTTCTTTGGAGAAATGTCTAATTAGATCTTCTGCCACTTTTTAATTGGGTTGTTTGTTTTTTTTGATATTGCGTTGCCTGAGCTGTTTGTATATTTTGGAGATTAACCCCTTGTTGGTTGCTTTGTTTGCAAATATTTTCTCCCATTCTGAGGGTTGTCTTTTTGTCTTGTTTAGGTTCCCTTTGCTGTGCAAAAGCTTTTAAGTTCAATTAGATCCCATTTGTTTATTTTTGTTTTTATTTCCATTACTCTAGGAGGTGGATCAAAAAAGATCTTGCTGCAATTTATGTAAAAGAGTGTTCTGCCTATGTTTTCCTCTAAGAGTTTTACAGTGTCCAGCCTTACATTTAGATTTTAATCCATTTTCAGTTTATTTTTGTGTATGGTATTAGGGAGTGTTCTAATTTCATTCTTTTACATGTTGCAGTCCAATTTTCCCAGCACCATTTATTGAAGAGGCTGTCTTTTCTTGGTTCCCTTTGCTGTGCAAAAGCTTTTAAGTTCAATTAGATCCCATTTGTTTATTTTTGTTTTTATTTCCATTACTCTAGGAGGTGGATCAAAAAAGATCTTGCTGCAATTTATGTAAAAGAGTGTTCTGCCTATGTTTTCCTCTAAGAGTTTTACAGTGTCCAGCCTTACATTTAGATTTTAATCCATTTTCAGTTTATTTTTGTGTATGGTATTAGGGAGTGTTCTAATTTCATTCTTTTACATGTTGCAGTCCAATTTTCCCAGCACCATTTATTGAAGAGGCTGTCTTTTCTCCATTGTATATTCTTGCCTCCTTTGTCATAGATTAGGTGGCCATAGGTGTGTGGGTTTATTTCTGGACTTTCCTGTTCCATTGATCTATATTTCTGTTTTTCTGCCAGTACCATACTGTTTGGATGACTGTAGCTTTGTAGTATAGTCTGAAGTCAGGGAGTCTGATTCCTCCAGCTCCGTTTTTCTTTCTCAAGATTAAGCAGCTTTTTTGAAGAAGAGAGTGAAAAATCCAAGTTAAGCTTGGCAACTCTTACTGTAATGGAGGTACCAGTAAATGAAGTCTGGATAATTCTGCTGAAAGTTATTTAAATTGATCTGAAATCTGTACTTCGGTTACCACACACCACAATGGAAGTTTTTGTGCCCTCTGAGATCCCATAGAAAATATATTCAATCTCTAGTCCACAAGCTGGTCTTTGAAATGTCCAAAGACATTTAATATGGTTCTCCCAAGTAAACTCATCTCCAGGATGAACGATTTGTGTTGCTTTAACTATTTCTCCCAAGAGATGATCTTTAACCACCTCACACCTTCGCTCACTCTCTTTCTGATAATCTCCCAGTTTATCAATCTCTTCCTTCAATAGGCACACCCACATGGGAATACAACATTCCACTTTACTGTAACCAGGGAGACACAGGACCTTCTCTTCTCTTCTTCTGCCCACCTTGTTCTTATTAATGCAACCCAAGATCTCATTAGTTTTTTTGTGAAGTCCAGATCAATCAGTAAATAGTAAATTGATTGAAAAAGAAAACTATCTCACTTATCAGAATTTGTTCTTAGTGAATCTATGGTTTCTGACAACCATAATCATCCAAACAATTCCTTCAAGAATAGCAAATAGGGCTTCCCTGGTGGCACAGTGGTTGAGAGTCTGCCTGACGATGCAAGGGGACGTGGGTTTGTGCCCCGGTCTGAGAGGATCCCACGTGCCATGGAGCGGCTGGGCCGGTGAGCCGTGGCCGCTGGGCCTGTGTGTCCGGAGCCTGTGCTCTGCAGCGGGAGAGGCCACAGCAGTGAGAGGCCCGCGTACCGCAAAAAAAAAAAAAAAAAAAAATAGCATATAACATATGCATTATATCCCTATCTTTAGGGTTAGCATTTTAAATCAGGGTTTATAAAATATAGATGTGCATAATTCAATGAAGATTTAATTTTAAAAATAGGTTCTCTGGCTCTTACTGCCTGTCCTTTAAAACCTCTGAATTAATCTTGTCCCCTCCAAGAGCATCTCTGGATGGGACAGCAGCTATCGTGACAATAGGAGCCAGAGAAGATGCAGTCTCCTCAATGAGAGACCTTGACAACAGCCGGACCAGTAAAGAGTGGCTGCTTTTGTTCTCTAGACTATTGATTAAGCAATTTGTAACCATGGCAATGATCTTGGATTCCTGGAAAGGTTAGTGAGGTGGGATGGAGAGTCTTCCCTGGTAAAAAAAATAAATAAATGTTGAAATGAAACAGAGCTCTTAACAGTTCTTTTCTCATGTCACTGAACAGGAATTGTCAATGCCAGTTTCTTACATTAAGCATTTCATCTTTCTAAAGAAAGTTCACCCAGAATCCTAAACCACTCACTCAAATCAAACATGTGAAAGCTACAGGATCCAGGGGAGGAGGAGATTGGGGTGATGGGTGCATGCCCGGTTTTCTTCTACTGAATTTAGAACATTGCTTTCACTTGCTACTCACAACAGGGGGCGCTGTCTCTTACACTCAGTGCTTATGAGGAATGCAAGTTCTTTCCCCCAACAAGTATTTGCTATGCAACTATTTATTTGCACGTGTGCAGAGCTGTGAACACGGAACTCTCTGGTTCTGAGACACCATTGCCTAATTGTCTCCAGTGACTAGAAGCCTCAGGGAGAAGGGGTTAGAGGGACTCCACTGAAGGGGACTCCAGGCAGTAGGAGAGTCAGTCCAAATGCAGTGTAAATCATAAGCCACACTCGCACACTCACACACACACACACACACACGCACACGCATGCACGCACACACACCCCTATTACTAATGAGGATTCATGGTGGTTGCTAGAGACACAAAAATGAATCAAACACATTTCTGAGCACCAAGAGCTTCTTGGTTGATTTTTTAAAAAAGAATTAAATTAACAAGCATAGGGGTATTTCGAATACATTATTATAACAAAACTTCAAATCCAAACAACAACTGGGACGGTCCGAGGATCTTGTTTTGCAGAGGTTTTGTAAAAACTGATTAGGATATGCTCCTGTCTTGTCTGTCTTTGCTTCTTTAAACCAGCTGACTACTTCTGCCCCACAAGTCCAGCACTTCATGGTGACCATCAGGCATGTCTTGAACCCAAGATCTCAAAGCATTCTGTTCTTCATTTATCTAATGTCCCAGATACCTACTACCCTTAGCTCTTTCTCTGCTCTTACCTTATGTTTTCACAGCTGACACAGGCTAAGGAGGTTTATTGTTCCTTTGGCATCTCCTTCTCATGTGCCTGGCATAACCCCCCTTCCTAATCCAGCTTGCTCTCCAGGACCCTGTCCTAGTGATAGTCCAGGTGTCCAGTTCCAGCCTGGTTCACCCCAGACTTTTGATTAGCATGCTGATTCTTGCTCAAACTCCTGCAGCTATCACCAGGTCCTCCAATTATTTTTGCAACCTCCCTCTGCCCCACAAATCTAAACATTTTTGACAGATAGGTTGGCCACAAACCACCATACCAGCAAGTTTTCCAAAATCGAATCTGGTCCTGCAGACCTTGCAAAAATAATTATTTCTTTTCATAATAGCCTGTGACTAAGTGTGATGTGTGGGTGGACAATGGCCCTTAAACCTTCAAAGAAAGCTAGAAAACAAGTCTAATAGCAACAAGTCCTATTGATAAATTGAAGCTCTAATCAACAAAAGTGCTTATTCACTGACGATGAGCCCTGCAATCTATTTTACTTTATTAGGTGCTGAATCCTTAAAAAAAAATTGCCGGAATTCCAAAAGCTTTGAATCTAATTATTATAAGTATGTTTAATCAAACCTTTGAAGCTACTCGGAGTCTAATGCTGAAGTTTAGATGAGATTATGCCTCTCTGCCGCTCATATATATGAATACTATTCCTAAGCTCTGTGAAGATACAAAATAGACCCAGCATATAAAACAAAGCAATATTTTCAGTTTTTAAAATTTCTGCAGATAATTTTTCCCCTGACCGTTGCTGATATCCTATTCACCTCATCTTGGGACTCCAAAATAAAGGAGTTGAGAAAGCATACCTCAAGAAGACAGTTGCAAATAAAAGAGATCTCAGCTTTGGAAAAGACCATAAAAGGTCAATTTATCATCTGATGTTTGGATTATCTCTACTGTTTGGATTCATGTCAAGGAGTTATCTGTCCTACGCTTAGATATTTTCAGCCTCACAGCGCTGGCAACTCTGTCTTTGCATATCTCTGACAATAACAAAGCGGATTCTTATATAAACTTGTTTTATAACAACTTTGAGCTTATACTCACACACCAATAGACATTGCATAGGGTTAGGTTCAAGTACTGAACACACAACTTCATTCAATTTTGAGAGAGCCCTGTGAGCCAAATGCTATGCATTTCACAAAAGTCATCGTGCTCTGGATCTCAGAACAAATTCACAACAGCTTGCTTTCAAGTTATTACCAAAGGTCCCCACCAAAGGCAGTGCTTCCCAGACTATTTTAGTCCCAGACACCCTGTGATCCCTGTACAGCTCTCCTTTGAGAGTGACAGTGCTGGTGGGAGGTAGGGGGGAATGTTTATTCATTATGGGTCTAGCTGATGCTTCTCTTCTAGGCCATACGGTCCACACAGCACACACAGAGCACATGCAAACACACACATGCACACCGACTGAGCATGTGTTCAACAAGCAAAATGCACACACTTCCACCCAGAGAACTTCCCTTCTTTCCCACTGTGGTCACTGCCATCTCTACACTTCAACAATTTGACGAATCTCTCTTGAGGACACCCCAAAGGTCCCTGAAGGTCAACAGCATTTTATAGTTTTAATACCCTGCCTGAGTGATAGATGACACCTGGGGGCATCATTCCTGGATAAAGCAGAAATCTCAAGGCAATGAAAGGCCCCCAGTTTGGAGGGCCCCAGAGATCCATCCATATATCTCACTTGACAAAAAAGGACCTCTTGGTTCATTTGGTGAAGTTCGAAGCTTGTGGCTGGGGAGATGAGGATTTCGAAGAAAATGTCCCATAGATCTTCCCTAAAGCAAGGTCTGATGAAGAGAACGAGAAGAGTGAGGTGGCTGCTTGTTGACAACACACTCATAATAAAAGCAATGGGTGGAGGCCAACTGGTGCTTTCACTACAAAATGGAGTCAGAAACTGCAGATCTGGGCACTTCTAGAGGAATTTCCAACTTCCTTTTTTTTTCCATTTTATTATTTCTTCTCTGGTCAAGAGAAATGGAATCCTTAAAATGAAAAGTACTTGTGGGCATATCTTGGTAGTAGCAAGAAAAGGGCAGTTTGGGAGAGCAAGTTTAGCATGCAGGTCAAAAGACCCCAAGAGAAATAAAGGCAGCTGCTGGGATGGGGCAGAACACTGGGAGGAGACTGAGATGCAAGGTCGCCATGCCTCTGGCCAGGTGTTGGCTTTGCTGGAATCTCCTTTTCTAGGCCCCCGAGGAAACGCTCTGTGAGAGTGAGAAAAAGACCGCCCTTGGGACCCAGCTCTTCCTGTTCAGACTAACTTTCCACTTTTGCTCCCACAATTCTAGGAAAGAAAATTTAACGACCGGACCAGACTGGGAGTCCTGAATTTCCAGGACTCCTGCACTAGGAAAATCAAGTTTGGAAAAGCCAGCTAAGGGGAGGGAAAGTACTTACTCCAAAACAGTGTTCCCTAAAGAACATTTCATGGGCCTCCTGGGGACGGTAGGAGGTCTTCCACGGAAGAATGTTTCCACAGTCAAATCAGGCTGCGGAAGGCTGGATTCTTTAGTGCTCCACTTCTCAGACTCTTCAATTTGCTATGTCTGTTGTAAATCTCCAAGCAGGGGTAGTGAGCTCATAGGCACAGAAATTCTGACCAAAGAACACTAACAGAAGAACTGCAGGCCTCAGCTGACATCTATTTGGGTAGGCAAGGTTTCAAGACCCTTCAAACATGTTTGGGTGTTGCTTTCTTCTTCTAAAGATAAGATGATCCAAAATGACAGCTTTTGCTTTGCTCCACTACTTCACTTTTTAATCCTTCTTTATTTTCTCCCACAATTGAATGAACATAGATTGAGCATCTATGTGCAAGTAACCCTGCTCCTGATGTAAAACAAAACCAAGATAAGAGCCAAAGTACACTTTCAAGGCAAATGGACTTTCTTTTCTCTTTTTTTAAATTGAGGTATAATTGACATAACATTAAACGAGTTTCAGGTGCACAACATCCTGTTTTGATATTTGTATACAGGGCAAAATAATTACTACAATAAGTCCAGTTTACACCCATCACCACATAGATACAATTTTTTTTCTTATGATGAGAACTTTCAAGAGGCACTCTCCTAGCTATGATCTTTTTCTTAAAAACAAAACAAAAACTATACAGTACCTTCAAGTACAAAAGCTTGCATTTAAAGATATTGTTATGGTCTGAATATTTGTGTCTCCCCAACATTCACATGTTGAAATCCTACCCCCCAAAAGTGGTGGCCTTTGGGAGGTGCTTAAGTCATGAGAGTGGAACTCTCATGGATCTTATAAAAGAGATCACACAGAACTCCCTAGCCCCTCCCCCATGTGAGGATAAAGCAAGAAGGTTCTAGCTACAAACCAGAAAAAGGGCCCTTACCCAACCATGCTGGGCCCATGATCTTGGACTTCCAAGTTCCAAGAATGGTAATCAAGAAATTCTTACTGTTAATAAGATACCAGTTTAAGGTGTTTTGTTATAACAGCCAAAAGGGACTAAGACAGATACAGTACAGACTTGTTGAATTAACATTTCTACTCCCACTAATTGCATAAATATATGCCGATCCTCTAAACTGTCCTTGTGCAAATAACCAGTAAGAAATAAAACATCCATAGGTTAAAAGGTGGCCTGACCATCACTGAGAGGGAGGTGGTTCAGAGACTGGGCTTTGACATCAAGCTTAGGTTCCTTACCTGTAGGGGATGAAAATTACATTATCTACATTGTAGGGTTAACACAGAAATTAAACCAGATGATTTCAGGAAAACACACAGTATATATAGCAAGGCCTCAGTAAATGACAAGCATTGTTATCAGTTATGCACATCAATTTTAGCTTAAACAGGAATTATATTTCTTCTCCAAGAAAGTGATATTAAGAGGATGACATCCTGAATAGTGAGCTTTTCCGAACTCAGTGGTACATTCTACGGTTTAAAAGTCCTTATGCTGCTGGAATAGCAGAACTACAGCCAAGAGACAGAGAATTCCCATGAACAAGAAGGGTAGCGCAGTGCCCCAAAGGACTGGGTGATAGGCAGGGTTTGAAATGATTCAAACTCACTTCAGCCCACTCATTTCTTTTTTCTTAAAACTATGTTAATTGTTTTCAGTTGTACCAAAATGGCTATGGAGAAAGAGAGAGAGACAGAGAGAGAACCTCATACCCGTACGCCAGGACTGAAAATATGGGGGCTGTGAACCATCCTATGGGCATCACCTTGGAGCTTGTTACAAATGCAGATGTCAGGCCCCAGCCTAGACCTACTGAAAAAAATTTGTCAATTTAACAAGATGCCCAGGTGATGTATGTGCATATTAATGTTTGAGAAATGCTACACTGGAGCACCTCCATTTTCTCTGTGGTTGGCAGCCCTGATCATTCCAGAGAGAGAAGCTCACATGGGCTGGGGAACCTGCCTACACCAGGGAGGCTACGTCCAATCAGAAGGAAGAAGGGATAACCTCAGACCTGCCTCCACAGAGATATCCATTGGGAACTTATGCAAATCTGCCCAGCCTGTGATGCTGTTATACTTCCGGATTAGACCTACGTCTTTGTAACTAACCTGAGATTGGATTTATGACTGGAACTAGTCATATATTATATATACCCCCTGCTTTTCCTACCCGTACACGCTATTCAGTTTGATGTATGCTGCTCGTTCATGTTCTGTGCCCCATGAGAAACACACAGTATCGGTATCCTTACATCAGTTGGGTTTTCAGTTTTATCATTTCCACACTCACTTCAGGATACATGTAGTAAACCAGTCACAGAACTGTCTACAACCTGAAGGGAGTCTGCAGGACTGCGGTTGCTGACAGTGAAAAATGTTCAGATTGCCTTTTATAATAGGCCTAACGGTTGCTGGTATCAGCTGAACGAAGGTTGACGTAGCAAAGTGAGTGATGTCTGGCCTGCCTTATAATAGGATTAGAGCACGGACTGCTTCGTAATAGCTGCTCTGCTAGTAATCCTCAAAGCATCATCTGGAAATACATTTGAATCACTGCATTTATTTTGAAAAGTCTCTGATAGAAACGCTGGTAATCCTGGCCTCCCAGTAAGTAGTATGTTTATGTCGCACAATCAAATCAGTTTCTTGAGGCCATTTGGAAAATGTCACCATAATGCTTCTTATTTTTATAAAACATTTCACAATTTACCCAATGCTTTCATTTGGCTTCTTGCATGAGGTTGGCAGGGAAACTTCACCCCAAGCCACACATTCTAAGCCTTTACCTACAGATGAAGAAACTTAATAACCTAAGTCAGCCGAAGGTTAGGTTAGTGATGTGCGTTAGAGGGTTGGACGACTTGTCCAGGGTCTTAAGGCTACTCAGTGGAGAAGCCAGAACCAAAGCCCAATGACTGGATTTCTAAGTCAGATTCCTTTTTCCCATATCGGGCTGCTGCCTCCCAAATGATGATTCCATACATCACAAGGGAATGTCCAAAGAGTCAAGTGTCCAACCAAATGTCGGGATCAAATTAACTGGGTCCTTTAATGACCCTCACTTCACCATCTCATTAACCTGCGTATTACTCCTGCACATTTTACTTTTTAAAGAAGTTCAAATCAGCACAAATAGAAATATCTGTGTCTGTCTGCTTTTGGATTATTTAGAACAAACCTAGGTCCCCCCTATACAGAGAAGAAACTTTGTCCTATGTGTGTGGGTGTTACTTTTGGAAAACCAGGAAACACTTATCTTTCTTTAAATTCATTCATTCATTTGTTGGACAGATGTTTCTGAGTGCTCACTAATGCCAGAGTCTGTGTGACACCTGGGTCACATTCATTTACCAAGTGAAAATTGCTTTTATATTTTTTATTTTTATTTTTTTGGCCACACCACACAGCTTGTGGGATCTCAGTTCCCCGACCAGGGCTCGAACCCGGGCCATGGCAGTGAAAGCTCCGAATCCTAACCATTAGACCACCAGAGAACTCTGGAATATTGCTTTTTCAGACAGCCAGATCTCACTATGGGCTTATATCACTTGCAACAAACTAAAAGCTCTGGGAAGGATTTAAAATCATTGATTTCAAGTCAGACATTCATAAACCTCTGCACATAGAAGTGATTTACAAACACCTACATATAGACCTAATTTTTGTTTTAAGTTTAACCGTAGGTCTACATGCTCATCAAAATCACTTGAAGTCTGTGCTCATTTGGTTAACTCTCTCTGCTGGCTCTTTGCCTCATGTATATTTAATCAACATCACCCCTCCTCTACCCAGTCTCTTTCTCTTTAATCCAAGTCATTAATAAAAATATTGAGCAAAACTGACATGAGGAAGCCCTATGCCTCTTCACAAGAGACTCTTCTCCACATATCTCCAAGGTAATCAATCCATCAGTACAGGTGAAAACTGACAGCTTCCTAAAAGCTCCACAGACAAACGAGACGCAAAAATAGGGTGAAAGAATGCCTTTAGTAAATCCCTCTAAACATTTAAACAAACTGTGCCTTTTCAAAATCACCCAGCTTTTAGAACTCCACCACAATATATGACTCAGCAAAGTTGCCTGTGTGCCACTCCCTGGCCTTATTTTTAAGTCATCATTTTTTCTCTCATGCTCTGCAGTGGACATTAGTAGAGCTGTCCTGAAATGTTCCTTTTGTCTTTTTGCACCCACTATAAGATCGGATTCCCTTGCCCCCTTTTTACTTTGGCATGGCAAAGTGACCTGCTTTGGCCAATGAAATGTGAATAGATGTTTGCCAACTTCAGGCAGATGCTCTAGGACCCTTTGCTTTATCCGCCATCTCCCTTTCTCCCGTGCATTTCAGGAAACAAGTGTCAAGAAGGATACATGACCACCCTGGGTCATGTATGACTATGCTCATAATACATGACTATGATGAGCAGAGCCCCTGCCAACCCACATTCATCACGGAGGGTGGATGAGAAGAAAACTATTGTTTCATCAAGATACCAAGATGGGGGGATGTTGGTTACTCCAGATTAACCTGGCCTATCCTCACTGATACTTCTGGAAGGATCAATGGCTTCTCACTGCTCAGAAGAAGACCTTAATTTCTCTTCTAATATTCAAGGTCTTCTATAATTTGACCTGGATTTATCTCTCAAATGTATTTTATAACCATCACTCAGATAGTACTATCTGCTTCTTTCTGGAACCCAATTCTTCTGAGCTCCACCTCGAAATGTCACTTGTGTCGATCACTGAGGTGAGTATTGCAGCTTAGGAGCCAAATTTGCCTTCAATTTTTTCATCTTCATTCCTTCATCTAAAATATTACAGAACATCACAGGTGGAAACAAAATATGGATATATTTTCCCCTGACTGTCTGCTCTGCTTCATCCATTTAAATTCCTCAGGAACTGCCAACCAAAGAGTAAGCAAAGGGCTTCCCTGGTGGTGCAGTGGTTGAGAGTCCGCCTGCCGATGCAGGGGACGCGGGTTCGTGCCCCGGTCCGGGAAGATCCCACATGCCGTGGAGCGGCTGGGCCCGTGAGCCATGGCCGCTGAGCCTGCGCGTCCAGAGCCTGTGCTCCGCAACGGGAGAGGCCACAACAGTGAGAGGCCCGCGTACCGCAAAAATAAATAAATAAATAAATAAATAAATAAAGAGTAAGCAAAATAAACCAAACCAGCTAGGAAGTTTCTTAAGAAGTTAATTAACGTGCTCCATGTAGCACTGTCGTATACTAACTCAGGAGTGTGTGAAAGGCACGATTTCTCTAGAAGTTCTGCTGCCTTTAATTAATTCAATAAGCAATATAATAGCTACTCTTTATAATCCCTGAAGTTGTCTTTGACAAATTCAATGCGAGTTACAACTGTGTATGTGTTCTTAGAAGAGGGCTGTCGCATATAATGACCCAGACCCAATGGGTTGGACACCCCTAAAAGACTGATTTTGGGTCAGTTAAAGATAAAAAACAATTAGAGCTCCCCAACAAAGGAACACACTGCCTACAAAAAGCATTGTGTGTATCCGGGGTCAACAGAAATGTCTAACAGAGGACACATCTATAAGATATGTCAGAGAAACAGTTCCAACACTGGGTGGTATTTCTGCCCGAAGAATACTACGGTGCCTTCCTGCTTTCTGGTTCTGAGATTTTATTTCTCCCATTTCCCTGTGTCTACCTCTCAACATTTCTTGCCATTCCCTTCTGGCTTGCTACTAAACCCCATTACAAACCATAGATTAAGGACAAAGAAAGAGGGCTTCATCTTGTCAGTGGTAATGTGGGTCCACCTGAGGAGGTATTTACAAACGTGATTTAAGGAGAGCCCAGGAGATTGTGTTGGTGCAGGAGAAGGGAACCAGCGGAAAGCTGCAAATAAACCCTCTTCTACAAATGCTCTCTTGTCTCACCAAGATACATTACCTCTCTGTGGGAAAGCCACCGAGCTAGCATTTACTATTTAGAGATTATGATCCACTTTCCATCCTACTGCTAGCATCCCTATATACCTCGCAAAATAATATCTTCTTGTAAGATCTTGACAGGAATATTAAAAATTCATAAGCATATTGCCTTTTGCCCACAATGAAAAAACACAGTGCAGATTTTGGTAAAGAAACCTAGTATAACATGGGGAGTGAGAAGGAGAAGGTCCTTTACACTCTAATGATACCACATTGAATTATACATACATGGAAGTAAGAACATTCTGGAAAGGCTGGTGACTCTGACAGAGCTCCCAAGAATGACTCTTCCAGAACATCCTCACTGAAAATGAGAGAATTCAAGCACCTTTTCTTTCTTTCATGCTTCTCTGACTTTGCCTATCCCCCCAGACAAACTGTTCAAAAGTACTTGGAATTTCCAACCTCTGGCTTCTGCCTGGTTCTGCTCCCTACATAACTCTAGAAAATCCACTTGTTCTGTCTCTCTTCTGTACACATCTGTGGCCCAGAGCCTCAAAGACCTATCCTCATCTTGCTAGTGTGGAAGCCAAGCAGCCTACAGAAGCTGTTAACAGAACCTAGGATGTTGCAGCGTTGTTCCATTAACCAAATGCCTCCATCTAGTTCCATTATGATTTGGGAATTTCAAAACAAGTACTGATGAAACTAGTTTTAAAGCTGTACTGGCACTGATACAGGTAGAACCTGAGGGTATACGCCAAATCAAATTCTGTCAATGACTGTACAGTCACTGTCTATTAATGTTAAGGAAGTCCAAAGAATCAAAGCAAATCATGATTAAAAGGCCAAGTTCCAAGTGTGTTTCCCACATGAGATCAAAATGAGAGATGGGATTAAAAACCTGATATTTCTTCAGTGACGAAAAAGTCAAATCACTTCCTCAAACAGAGAAGTTATTCCCCCCTCTTTTCTATAAGGTAGGAATAACTGAATAATGATTATAGTGTAGTTAAATGGGGAGCATGGGAAATTACCTTCCGAGTGCAAGAAACCACAGTGAACAATCTGTTATAGCCCTCCACATCCTGTTCTGGAAATGATCTAGTTAGGATATCGGTTAGACCATATTGTCTCCCAGGTGACACAGTGGAAACTCCATAGCTTACACGTGACTTTAAACTAGAAGATACAGAGAAGTAAAGAGTACAATTTGATCCTGGCAGAGAAACAATATTCTACTCATCTAATAAAGGTACTATTAATCTCTAATTTTTTTCCCATTTGGGGATAGAAATAGTTTTTTAAAAAATAAAATATTTCTACTAATTTTGAAACACTCCTGAACCTAATCCAAATAGATTACCTTCTCATTTGAAGTCACCAGACCAATGAACTCACTGGTCCAGCACTGACGCAAGAGCCTGAAAGTAAGAAGCAATGGCCTCTGGGCAATGCAAACAGAGGTCAAAAAGTCTTTCTGACAAATCTTTTGAATCTTTTTTTCTTTAGTGTGTCAATTCCTTGGTGGGATTTGCTGTGTTTTATTGATTTGTTCTTTGGACAAAGCATACGAAGTGCATACCATAAGCTATGCACCACTATGCCAGTACTCAGGAAACAAAGTCAAAGAAGCCAAGACCATCTCTCCTCAGTGTCACTCTTAGGATGCTGTTTAAAAGAACACAGAACAAGAAAACAGAACCTCCAAAAAACTCTGTGAACTATTTGAAAAAAAGAAAAGAAATCCAATTAATTCTCTAAAATTATTGAACCAGAACAAAATAGCATCACTTAATGGAACATGACCGAAACAGCAATTTCATTTGGTTTGATACTTACATTAAATCTTCAGACCAACCATCCATTGAAAGCTTCAGGAGAAACACACCTAAATCCTAGATCTAGATCCCCAAAACACCAAAAGAGCAATATAATCACATCGAACCCAAAGAAAACCAGACATTGGGCTAAGTAGAAACCTCATATATTTTGTTTCTTGCATCTCTTTGCAATCCTTTGGTTGTTACAGAAGGAATACGGATAAGGAAGCAAGTAGTACCAGCGGGAGAAAAAAGAGACAATGCATTTCTCTGACCATCAGATTGATAGTATTTGATTGTTTAGTGTTTTTGTTTCTTTCTCCTTAACCATTATCAGTAAAGCTGGTTGATTTTGAATCTAGCAAGGACCTAATAGATTTTCAAATACTTGTTATTTATTTCTTTAGCTAGTAAAAGTGCTTCTATATAGGTTACTTGATTATGTTGATGGTTCTCAAAGGTGAATGTGTGTGTGTGTTTGTGTGTGTGTGTGTGTCTGTCAGTCTGTCATAGGGGAGTAATAACCTGGACGAAAAACAGAGGAAAGACCTGAGTGACAGTAAAGGTATAAAGGGGAGTGGGAAAGAGATTTATGGGAGTGAATAAAGTCTCTCTGGTACAAATCAATTTTAAAAACAACTTATGTCATGTCTTCTGCAAAGGTGAAATTCATCGGAGTTTGATATTTTACAGGAAAGGAACAAAGTGAGAAAGAGAAAAGGGAGGGAGGGAGAGAGGAGAGAGAATTTCCTTGCCACGTTTCTGAAGGGAGCCATCCCCAGCGTTTACAGATTGCCACTTATCATTGGCAATACATACCATCAGATAAGGAAAACAGCCCGCACATGTTTTAAAATACCCCGTTTAAAATTTAAATTCATTAGTTTATGAGCTGCTGGGAATTGACAGTTTTACACCCCAATCGTCCTCGAAATTTATGTAAAAACTTGCCGTAAAATGGAATAGGGGAGCATCTCCAAGTGATAACACCAAACACAAATTGGTAAATAAAAACGCAGCTGAAGCCGATTTGCTGTGGGTCATAAAACCGAGAATGTCGTTTTTATTAAAGGTAAGTTCTTTAAGCATTTGCTCCTCACCCGACTAAGCTTTTTTTAACCAACGTTTAAAATATTAATGTACTGTTTTTATTGCTCCCCTCCTCTAATGGCATTTCTATAACTGGATCCACGCATATAAAATATGTCCCATGTATCTGCAGCATGGCAGGCGTGTCCTTTTTCTGTAGTAGGGGGTGTGTGCGCCTCTGAGTGGTTTCTCTCTGACAGTGTATATCGCAATTAGATTACAGTGTCCTGATCTTAGAGGTTTTGGTTATAATACAGCTTGATACTAGATACTAGAGATTAGACTTCAGAAATGCGTGGAGGTTTGTGTCTGATTTGTTTTCGGTGTTGAAATTTCGTTCCTGCTGTTAAAGTTCCCTGGGGCCCACACATATGAGTTTAATATGTTTGAATAGGTGGAACAGAAGGTGAGTCAAGGAACCAGTTCTCCAAATGAAAGATGTATCTAGAGGGGTCTCAAAACAAGTTTTCTCCAAATGGGGAAGCCTCAAATACCCTTTCTCGTTCATGCTCTCTGGCTTATCTCTAAAAAATCTTTGCTTAATCAGTGTCACAAAGCTCTTCTCCAATACTAACAGCTAACTTTGTAGTAGTAACTAACTACTAACTAACTTTGTAGTTTTATCTTTTATTTTGGGGGTTATAATTCATCTCAAATTGATTTTTGTACATGGATGGAGTAAGGTAAGGGTCAAGGCTGACTCCCTATTGAATTGTTTTGGCGCCCCTGTTGAAAATCATTTGACCATATATGTGTGGGCCTTCTTCTCCATTCTCTATATTCTTCCATTAATCTATTTATGTCTCCTTTCACTAATATCATATCTTGACTATTGTAACTTCATAGTAAGTCTTAAAAGTCAGGTAAAGTAGGTCCTCCAACTTTGTTTTCCTTTTTAAAGGCCTCCATACCAGAACCTTTAGGTTTACCTGGAACAGTAAACTTACAAAGGCCCAATGACATGTAGGGCTCTTCTAAAAATCACTACTTTAATCAAACTCTGATTCCACAGAGCTGAGGGATCTTTACAAAGATTAAGGAATAAAGCAATAATAACAAATTTAAGAGGATGACTGCATTTTACAGACTAATCTGCCTCCAGGACTTCCTGGAGGTAAAATCAAATCCCCCTAAAACTGAGTTCCTATGCTGAGTTTATGATTAAACTATCCCAAACTCTACTCCCTTTCTTTTCCTGAACCTGTTCCCCTCAAGATTGAGGAGTATCAAAGAAAAGGGAGGACTAAAACTGTATATAAGCTCCTGTGCTCCTGTCCTTTGAAGTAAAAGGCTTTCACTTTAGTCTCCCAGGCTTCCCTTGAGTCTCAAAAGGCTGAGTCAAGAGTTAACAATTAGGAATGTGAAAATGTACTAGCAATCCCACTCCTTGGCATATATCCAGAGAAAACCATAATTCAAAAGGATAAATGCACCCCAGTGTTCACTGCAGCACTATTTACAATAGCCAGGATATGGAAGCCACCTAAATGTCCATCAACAGAGGAACAGATAAAGAAGATGTGGTACATATGTACAATGGAATATTACTCAGCCATTAAAAAGAACAAAATAATGCCATTTGCAGGAACATGGATGGACCTAGAGATAGTCATACTGAGTGAAGTAAGTCAGACAGAGAAAGATATATCATACGATATCACTTATATGTGGAATCTTAAAAAAAAAAGGTACAAATGAACCTATTAACAAAACAGAAATTGAGTCACAGATGTAGAAAACAAACTTATGGTTACCAGGAAGTAAGAGGGGGAGGGATAAATTGGGAGATTGGGATTCACATATACACACTGCTATATATAAAATGGATAACTACTAAAGACCTACTGTATAGCACAGGGAACTCGACTCAACACTCTGTAATGACCTATGTGGGAAAAGAATCTAAAAAGGAGTGGACATACGTATATGTATAACTGATTCGCTTTGCTATACACCTGAAACTAACACAACACTGTAAATCAACCATACTCTAATAAAAAATTAATTTAAAAAAAAGGAATGTGAAGATGTAGAAACAAAAAATAGCTGTTGGACTTGGAAACTGGTAACAGTTTAGACTATAAATCCACCACATCGCAGAATCACCAAACTCTCAGTTCCCTGAAAGATAGAGACAAATGCCTGAAGCACAGTCCTGAGTTGTTTCTACAGGAAGCCGGCCCCCACCAGATGAAAACTGCTGCCCAGAAGAACACAGACCCTAGACTGGTTGAAACCAGAAGGCTGATGATGCTTGAAACTTCACCTTGCTGCCAACGAATCTATGAATTGTGCAGGAGCTGATCACACACCCTGCAGCCCCCTCCCTCATACTGCCTTTAAAACTGCTTCCCTGAAAGCCACCGGGGAGTCTGGGTCTTTTGAGCATGAGCTCCCAGTTCTCCTTGCTTAGACCCTGCAATAAATGCTGTATTTTCCTTCACCACAACCCGGTGTCAGTAGATTGGCTTTACTGTGTGTGGATAAGTGGACCCAGGTTTGGTTCGCTAACAGAGGTAGGGTCTGCTCTCCTTCAACTTGGTGTTTCCAGCACATAACAGAGTCTCCAGCCCATTGTGAGTGTTCACATGACCTCTGGGGGAATTCACCTCTGCATGGAATAGCCACACCTGTGTACTCACTGTTCCGTGGTTGGGGGCCAGGGGGAGGCGCTCTCCTTCACTTAAAATACTCCACCAACCTCTCCGGACCTCTTTTATGTTGCTTTTCCCATTTTGCCTTACCTTGTAGGCAGTTTCCTTCCCTTCAAAATTATATGTCAGGTGTGGATAGAGACTACCTTTTATATTTCCAAGTATCCCCACAGACCTTTGTACAGAGAACAATAACCCTGTGGTGAGGAGCAGGGTGGCTCTGTGGGGAGGTGGTGGGTCATCCATCAAGCCAGCTAGCAAACTCACCAGCCCCTCACAGAGTCTGGGACACAGAGCAGACACTCAGTAAATACCAGTCAATTGAGAGAGTACGTACACGTTCTACTGTAAATACTCTTTTGAGGCAGACACAGAAAATTAGTTTCTTTGCATCAATGGGGGATATCATCCATGGCAGCACTCCTTTCAGAGGCAAAATCAAAGAGGACTCATATTTCCTATAAAACGTAAAAGAAAACCATGTCATCCCCCAGCTTGTATTTAAGAAAAGATAGAAGGGAAAGAAGAAGTATCAAGATAGGACCTGCTTCACAAAGCATCAGGGAGAAGGGGTGAGCACCAAATGCCCTTGGCCAACGTAAACACACTTGACAAACAAAAGCAGAACCAAATAGAAAGGCAGCACCACATGGAGCTGGAAGACACTTGTGACATTACAAGGAGTGAGAAGAGGCCATTCCTACCACCACCACTGGATTATTCCAGCAAGTCCCTAACTGGGCTCTCTGCTCATTCTGGACTTCTTCAATCAATGCATCATAGTGAGGTGAGCTCGACTGTTCTAAACCATAGTGAATGCATGCCATTCTCCTGCTTAAAGGCATTCATTTACACCAAACAGAAAATAGGCAAAACCCCGAAGTCCATCACATGGCCCGTGCCCACTTATCTGCCCCTCACTGGTCACCACTCACACATCTATAGTCTTCACTTCAGACCTAGGAACCACCCCTGCCATGGCTTTGCATATTCCCTCTTCCTAGAGCATCTACACCCCCTTCTCTCCCCAGGACTTAGATCAAGCATCACCTCATCCCAGGAACTTTCACTGATCCTCCCAGTTGAACTCCTCCATGGCAACTATTTTCACATTGGTCTAATTGTTAAAACTGCAAATGGGCTGTGGTTACAAAGTCACCTTTGATCTCTGTGGGGTCCGTACTCAACACTTGATGTGGCATGCAGTCAGTGCTTAATGAATGGGCGAATAAATTATTGATTGCGCAAATAAATTATTGATTGAGCGAATGAATAAATGCGCCTAGTAAACATTAAATAGATTCATGACCAATGCAGTTATGTCTCTGGATAACTTTGATGTGTGACAACTGAAATTTTTACCTACCTTTTATTTTTTAAATCATTATTTTATATACAACATAAACATATTTTTGCATAGTATAGAATATAAAACATATACTATGCTAGGCAAGTTATATACTGCACCCATTTTAAGCATACATTCAAAAAGTTTTGAAAAATATGCATGACTTTGTAACTACCATCACAATAAGGACATAAAACATTTCCATCATCCCAAAAAGCTCCCTTGTGCCTCATCTCAGTCAACGCTACTCTCATTCCCAGCTGCCAGGCAATCACTAATTTACTTTCTGTCACTATATATTAGTTTGGAATTTTTTTTTTAATTTTATATACATAAAACCATACAGTATGCATTCTTTTCAGCCTGGCTTATTTAGCTCAGCAAAATATTGAGATTCACCTGTTTGGTTGTGCATATCATTATTTTTTTATTATCATAATTCATTTACTCATTAACACTTGTTGATAGATGTATAAGTTTTTTCCAGTTTGGAGTTATTATGAATAAAAGTGCTATGAAAATTAGTATAAGTCTTTGTATAGATACAGTTTTCATTTTATTTGAGTAGAATCCTAGAAACATCACTGTTAGCTTGTATGGTAGGTATATGTTTAACAAAGAAACTTCCAAACTGTTTTTATAGGTGGTTGTACCATTTTGCATTCTTTGCAGTAATATGTGAGAATTACAATTGTTCTATAGGTTAGCAGATATTTGGCACTGTCCAAAATGTCCACAAGACATTTGGTCCATGAAACATTTGATCCATGCCAAAAGGTCCTTGAAATTTGGTCCTACCCAAAATATCCATGAGCATATTTGGCCCATGCCAAATGGTTTTGGACAGGACCAAATATCAAGAACCTTTTGGTGTAGACCAAATGTCTTACAGACTACAAATCTCTTTTGGATATTTTGGACAGGACCAAATGTCCTACAAGGGTACTATATACTCTCCAACACTTAGCATTATCAAGCTTTCTAAGCATCTCTCTCTGTTTTCTGCTGTGAGTTCTGCAACCTAGAGGAGTTGTATACTTGCCTTAGGGAGAGGATGTGTAGTTGGTTGTAAGGCTCTTTCATTATTTAGCATAATGCCTATGAACAGGACCCAACTCAGAAGTAATGAGAGGGAGGGACAAAATGAGATGCAGGTAAACAAGTCCACAGGTACCATAATTAAGAAAAAAAATGATGTGAACTGGAATTCAGTTTAAATCTGAAAAGTCCAAGGGTAAACTGAGGAGCAGGGAACCCATGCTTTCCTGGGAGCCCACCTCCATTCCCTAGACTGGTACAGGCCTGAGCAAGAAAGAGGTCTTCAATAATTACTTGTTGATTTCCTTTTTAAGGGTGGGCAGTACTTTTTGGCATTGAGACCATTTAAATAAGGGCTTGATAATTTCTTACTAGGGAGCCACACATAGGAAGGAAACAGAGAAAATGCTTGGATCTATTTCTTATTGTCTCTAAGTGAGAAGCTAATGGAAAGCCAACTCTTTAAACTCCCTAGTGCTCCTTTCCTCATATATCTCCGGTCATGCAATGTACATAACTGGTGATGAGTAAACACTGCATAGTCAATGAAGTGTGTTAAGAGTTCTGGCCTAATATACAGGTGGAATCAGCAGAAAGTAATTAATTTATACCTATTATTTTTATACTAGTTATTTTTAAAATTTATTTATTTATTTATTTATGTTTGGCTGCGTTGGGTCTTTGTTGCTGCATGGGCCTTCTCAAGTTGCAGCAAGTGCGGGCTACTTTTCATTGCAGTGCACAGGCTTCTTATTGCGGTGGCTTCCCTTGTTACGCAGCATGGGCTCTAGGCATGCGGGCTTCAGTAGTTGTGGCACGCAGGATCAGTAGTTGTGGCAAGGGCTTAGTGGCTCCATGGCATGTGGGATCTTGTAGGACCAGGGCTCAAACCCGTGTCCCCTGCATTGGCAGGCAGATTCTTAACCACTGCACCACCAGAGTTATCCTATAGTAGTTATTTTTTGAGAGCTATGTGATATACACGTAGCTATAGTAGTTATTTTTTGAGAGCTATGTAATATACACTTTGCTAAGCAAGTTATATGTGATATGTCCCTTAATCCTTAAACAACCCTAGGAGGTAGACAGTACTATCACCTTCATTTTGCAGTGGAGGAAAATGAGACACAAAGAGTAAAGTAGATTGCCAAAAATAAAATAGAAAGTTGGGAAGTCCACATTGGAATTCAGGTCCAATTGACTCCAAAACCCTTGCTCTTGACCACTATTCTCTGAATTAAGACTGAGAACATATCAACACCCTCTCTGCCTCACCAACCTATAAAGTATTGAGTTATGTATATTAGAAATTACTTCTTTGGTGGAAAAAGTATGATATTATTATCAATCATTAACACCTAATGATAGATAACTCTTGTCATTAACACTAGTTACTATCTTGGATGGTTCAAAATGGGCAGTTTAAGAACAGAAACAGAGGTGTTTTGGTATGAGAAATGCAGGAAAAAGTTGACTTGTTTTCATATACCTATCTCAGTAATTTCCTAGGGCAGCCAAAGGGCAGAATGAAAGGGCAGGGCATCAGACTGGAACAGAAGTGCAAAACCAAAAGGAAGGACAAAACTCTAAGGAAAGGTAAATGGACAGGGCAGTGGAAAAGAATCAAGGACAAACGTTGTTCAGCTACATAGTGGTTTCAATGGACTCTCCTGGATATTTGAAACTCTCTGTACAATCTTATAGAAATAGCACAGATTTTGAAGAGCTTCAGATCTAGATTCAAGTATGGTTCAGCCAGGATACTAAGGAAGTCATTAAAATATCTGTGAGATTAGTATCCTCATCTGAACATTGGAGACACAATTTACAGGATTATTTTGGGGAGTCCATCAACAAAATGAAAAGACAACCTATGAAATGGGAGAAAATAATTGCAAAAGAAGCGGCCAACAAGGGATTAATACCCAAAATATACAAACAGCTCATAAAATTCAAAATCAAAAATAATCCAATCGAGAGACCTTCAAGATGGCATTAGAGTAAGACGTGGAGATCACCGTCCTCCCTACAAATACATCAGATATACATCTACGTGTGGAACAACTCCTACAGAACACCTACTGAACGCTGGCAGAAGACCTCAGACTTCCCAAAAGGCAAGAAACTCCCCACGTACCTGGGTAGGGCGAAAGAAAAAACAGAGACAAAAGAATAGGGACGGGACCTGTAGCTCAGGGAGGGAACTGTGAAGAAGGAAAGGTTTCCTTTCCTTTCCTGTTTCCTTTCCTTTCCTGTTGCGTGGCAACAGGGGTGCAGAGGGCAAAGCAGAGAAATTCCCTCACAGAGGATCGGTGCCGACCAGCACTCACCAGCCCGAGAGGCTTGACTGCTCACACACCAGCCTGGACGGGTGGGGGCTGGGAGTTGAAGCTCCGGCTTCTTCAGAGGTCAGATCCCAGGGAGAGGACTGGGGTTGGCTGTGTAAACACAGCCTGAAAGGGGCTAGTGCACCACAGCTAGCCGGGAGGGAGTCCGAGAAAAAGTCTGGAACTGCCTAAGAGGCAAGAGACAATTGTTTCGGGGTGCATGAGGAGGGGGATTCAGAGCACCGCCTAAACGAGCTCCAGAGATGGGCGCAAGTTGCTGCTATCAGCATGGACACCAGAGACGCGTGAAATGCTAAGGCTGATGCTGCAGCCACCAAGAAGCCTGTGTGCAAGCACAGGTCACTATTCACACCTCCCCTCCCGGGAGCCTGTGTAGCCTGCCACTGCCAGGGTCCCGTTATGCAAGGACAACTTCCCAGGGAGAACACACAGCATGCCTCAGGCTGTTGCAATGTCATGCTGGCCTCTGCTGCCGCAGGCTCGCCCTGCATTCCATATCCCTCCCTTCCCCCAGCCTGAGTGAGCCAGAGCCCCCTAATCAGCTGCTCCTTTAACCCCGTTCTGTCTGAGTGAAGAACAGACGCCCTCAGGGGACCTACACGCAGAGGTGGGGCCAGATCCAAAGCTGAACCCCAGGAGCGGTTCAGGAGCTGTAACACCCCAAAGAAGAGAAAGGGAAATTTCTCCCAGCAGCCTCAGGAGCAGCGGATTAAATCTCCACAATCAACTTGATGTACCCTGCATCTGTGGAATACCTGAAGAGAAAACGAATCATCCCAAAATTGAGGTGATGGACTTTGGGAGCAACAATATATATATATATATTTTCCTTTTTCTGTTTTTGTGAGTGTGTATGTGTATGCTTCTTTCTGTGATTTTGTCAATATAGCTTTACTTTTACCATTTGTCGTAGGGTTCTGTCTGTCCGTTCTTTTTGGTGTTTTCTGTTTTTCTTTTTTTTTAGTAAAGTTTTTAGCGGTTGTTATCATTGGTGAATTTATTTTTTGGTTTGTGTGCTCTCTTCTTTCTTCCTTTTTCTTCTTCCTTTTTAAATTGCTTTTTAATTTTTTTATTTTTAAAAATTATTTTTTATTTTAATAAAAACGTTTTATTTTATTTCAATTTATTTATTATTATTATTTTTCTTTCTTTCTTTTTTTCCTCCCTTTCTTCTGAGCCTTGTGGCTGACAGGGTCTTGGTGCTCCGGCCAGGTGTCAAGCCTGAGCCTCTGAGGTGGGAGAGCCGAGTTCAGGACATTGGTCCACCAGAGACCTCCCAGCTCCACATAATATCAAACGGCAAAAGCTCTACCAGAGATCTCCATCTCAATGCTAAGACCCAGCTCAACTCAACGACCAGCAAGATACAGTGCTGGACACCCTCTGCCAAACAACTAGCAAGACAGAAACACAACCCCACCCATTAGCAGAGAAGCTGCCTAAAATCATAATAAGGTCACATACACCCCAAAACACACCACTGGACGTGGTCCTGCCCACCAGACAGACAAGATCCAGCCTCATTCACCAGAACACAGGCACAAGTCCCCTCCACCAGGAAGCCTAAACAACCCACTGAACAAACCTTAGCCACCGGGGGAAGTCACCAAAAACAACAGAAACTACGAACCTGAAGCCTGCAAAAAGGAGACTCCAAACACAGTAAGTTAAGCAAAATGAGAAGACACAGAAACCCACAGCAGATGAAGGAGCAAGGTAAAAATCCACCAGGCCAAACAAATGAAGAGGAAGTAGGCAGTCTACCTGAAAAAGCATTCAGAGTAATGATATAAAGATGATCCAAAATCTTGCAGATAGAATGGAGAAAATACAAGAAACATTTAACAAGGAACTAGAAGAACTAAAGAACAAACAAACAATGATGAACAACACAATAAATGAAATTAAAAATTCTCTAGAAGGAATCAATGCAGAATAACTGAGGCAGAAGAACGGATAACTGACCTGGAAGATAAAATAGTGAAAATACCTATTGCAGAGCAGAATAAAGAAAACAGAATGAAAAGAACTGAGTACAGTCTCAGAGACCTCTGGGACAACATTAAATGCACCAATATTCAAAGTATAGGGGTCCCAGAAGAAGGAGAGAAAAAAGGGACTGAGAAAATATTTGAAGAGATTATAGTTGAAAACTTCCCTAATATGGGACAGGAAATGGTTAATCAAGTCCAGGAAGCACAGAGAGTCCCATACAGGATAAATCCAAGGAGAAACACCCCAAGACACATATTAATCAAACCATCAAAAATTAACACAAAGAAAAAATATTACAGGCAGAAAGGGAAAAACAACAAATAACATAGAAGGGAATCCCCATAAGGTTAACAGCTGATCTTTCAGGAGAAACTCTGCAAGCCAGAAGGGAGTGGCAGGACATGTTTAAAGTGATGACAGGAAAAAACCTACGACCAAGATTACTCTACCCAGCAAGGATCTCATTCAGATGTGATAGAGAAATTAAAATCTTTACAGACAAGCAAAAGCTAAGAGAATTCAGCACCACCAAACCAGTTCTACAACAGATGCTAAAGGAACTTCTCTAGGCAGGAAAGACAAGAGAAGGAAAAACCTACAATAACAAACCCAAAACAATTATGAAAATGGCAATAGTAACATACATATTGATAATCACCTCAAATGTAAATGGATTAAATGTTCCAACCAAAAGACATAGACTGGCTGAATTGATACAAAAACAAGACCCGTATATATGCTGTCTATACGAGACCCACTTCAGTCCTAGGGACACATACAGACTGAAAGTGAGGGGGATGGAAAAAGATATGCCATGCAAATGGAAATCAAAAGAAACCTGGAGTAGCAATTCTCATATCAGACTAAGTAGACTTTAAAATAAAGACTATTACAAAAGACAAAGAAGGACACTACATAATGATCAAGGGATCAATCCAAGAAGAAGATATAACAATTGTAAATATCTATGCACCGAACATAGGAGCACCCAATACATAAGGCAAATGCTAACAGCCATAAATGGGGAAATCGACAGTAACACAATCATAGTAGGGGACTTTAACACCCCACTTTCACCAAACAGATCATCCAAAATGAAAATAAATAGGGAAACACAAGCTTTAAATGATACATTAAACAAGCTGGACTTAATTGATATTTATAGGACATTCCATCCAAAAACAGCAGATTACACTTTCTTCTCAAGTGCTCATGGAACACTCTCCAGGATAGATCATATCATGGGTCACAAGTGAAGCCTTGGTAAATTTAAAGAAATGGAAATCCTATCAAGTATCTTTTCTGACCACAAGGCTATGAGACTAGATGTCAATCACAGGAAAAAAATCTGTATAAATACAAACACCTGGAGGTTAAACAATACACTATTTAATAACCAAGAGATAACTGAAGAAATCAAAGAGGAAATCAAAAAATACCCAGAAACAAATGAAAATACGATGAACCAAAACCTATGGGATGCAGCAAAGGCAGTTCTAAGAGGGAAGTTTATAGCAATACAATCCTACCTCAAGAAACAAAAACATCTCAAATAAACAACCTACCCTTACACCTAAAGCAATTAGAGAAAGAAGAACAAAAATAACCCAAATGTAGCAGATGGAAAGAAATCGTAAAGATCAGATCAGAAATGAATGAAAAATAAATGAAGGAAAAGATAGCAAATATCACTAAAAGTAAAAGCTGGTTCTTTGAGAAGGTAAACAAAATTGATAAACCATTAGCCAAACACAACAAAAAAGTAAGAGAGAAGACTCAAATCAATAGAATTACAAATGAAAATGGAGAAGTAACAACTGACACTGCAGAAATACAAAGGATCATGAGAGATTAGTACAAGCAACTCTATGACAATAAAATGGACAACCTGGAAGAAATGGACAAATTTTTAGAAAAGCACAACCTTCTGAGACTGAACCAGGAAGAAATAGAAAATATAATCAGACAAATCACAAGCACTCAAATTAAAACTGTGATTTAAAATATTACAATAAACAAAAGCCCAGGACCAGATGGCTTCAGAAGCGAATTCTATCAAACGTTTAGAGAAAGGCTAGCACCTATCCTTCTCAAACTCTTCCAAAATATAACAGAGGAAGGAACACCCCCAAACTCATTCTATGAGACCACCATCACCCCGACACCAAAACCAGACAAAGATGTCACAAGGAAAGATAACTACAAGCCAATATCACTGATTAATATAGATGAAAAAATCCTCAACAAAATACTAGCAAACAGAATCCAATAGCACATTAAAAGGATCATACACCATGATCAATGGGGTTTATCCCAGGAATGCAAGGATGCTACAATATACGCAAATCAATCAATGTGATACACCATATTAACAAATTGAAGGATTAAAAACCATATAATCATCTCAATAGATGCAGAGAAAGCTTTCGACAAAATTCAACACCGATTTATGATAAAAACCCTCCAGAAAGTAGGCATAGAGGGAACTTACCTCAACATAATAAAGGTCATATATGACAAACCCACAGCCAACATCGTTCTCAATGGGGAAAAACTGAAACTACTTCCACTAAGATCAGGAACAAGACAAGGTTGCCCACTCATACCACTATTATTCAACATAGGTATGGAAGTTTTAGCCACAGCAATGAGAGAAGAAAAAGAAATAAAAGGAATCCAAATTGGAAAAGAAAAAGTAAAGCTATCACTGTTTGCAGATGGCATGATACTATACATAGAGAATCCTAAAGATGCTACCAGAAAACTACTAGACTAATCAATGAATGTGGTAAAGTAGCAGGATACAAAATTAATGCACAGACATCTCTTGCATTTCTATACACTAATGATGAAAAATCTGAAAGAGAAATTAAGGAAACACTCCCATTTACCATTGCAACAAAAAGAATAAAATACCTAGGAATAAAGCAATCTTGAGGGAAAAAAACGGAGCTGGAGGAATCAGACTCCCTGACTTCAGACTATACTACAAAGCTACAGTAATCAAGACAGTATGGTACTGGCACAGAAACAGAAATATTGATCAATGGAACAGGATAGAAAGCCCAGAGAGAAACCCATGTATATATGGTTTACTTATTTTTGATAAAGGAGGCAAGAATATGCAATGGAGAAAAGACAGCCTAACAAACTACCAATGGCATTTTTCACACAGCTAGAACAAAAAATTTCACAATTTGGATGGAAACACAAAAGACCCTGAATAGCCAAAGCAATCTTGAGGGAAAAAAACGGAGCTGGAGGAATCAGACTCCCTGACTTCAGACTATACTACAAAGCTACAGTAATCAAGACAGTATGGTACTGGCACAGAAACAGAAATATTGATCAATGGAACAGGATAGAAAGCCCAGAGAGAAACCCATGTATATATGGTTTACTTATTTTTGATAAAGGAGGCAAGAATATGCAATGGAGAAAAGACAGCCTCTTCAATAAGTGGTGCTGGGAAAACTGGACAGAAGCAAATCAAAACTACAATGAGGTATCACCTCACACCTCACAGTCAGAATGGCCATCATCAAAAAATCTACAAATAATAAATGCCAGAGTGGGTGTGGAGAAAAGGGAACCCTGTTGCACTGTTGTGGGAATGTAAATTGATACAGCCACTACAGAGAACAGTATGGAGCTTCCTTAAAAAAACTAAAAATAGAACTACTATACGACCCAGCAATCCCATTACTGGCCATATACCCTGTGAAAAACATAATTCAAAAAGCATCATGGACCACAATGTTCATTGCAACACAATTTACAATAGCTAGGACTTGGAAGCAACCTAGGTGTCCATCGACAGATGAATGGATAAAGAAGATGTGGCACATATATACAATGGAATATTACTCAGCCATAAAAAGAAACAAAATTGAGTTATTTGTAGTGACGTAGGGTCTGTCGTACAGAGTGAAGTAAGTCAGAAAGAGAAAAACAAATACTGTATGCTACCACATATATATGGAGTCTAAAAAAAATTAATTGTTATGAAGAAACTAGGGGCAGGACAGGAATAAAGACACAGACGTAGACAATGGACTTGAGGACACGGGAAGGGGGAAGCGTAAGCTGGGACCAAGTGTGAGAGTGGCATGGACTTATATATACTACCAAATATAAAATAGATAGCTAGTGGGAAGCAGCCACATAGCACAGGGAGATCAGCTCAGTGCTTCTTGACCACTTGTGGGGGGTGGGATAGGGAGGGTGTGAGGGATATGCAAGAGGGAGGAGATATGGGAATATATGTGTACGTATAGGAGATTCACTCCGTTGTAAACCAAAAACTAACACACCATTGTAAAGCAATTATACTCCAGTAAAGATGTTTAAAAAAATAACAATAATAATCCAGTCAAAATGTGCAGAAGACCTAAACAGATATTTTACCAAAGGAGACAAGCTAACAGGCACATGAAAAGATATTCAACACTGCTAATTATTAGAGAAATGCAAATCAAAACCACAATAAGGTATCACCTCACACAGGTCAGAATGGCTGTCACCAAAAAGTCTGCAAATAACAAATGTTGGAGAGGATGTGGAAAAAAGGGAACCCTCCTACCACTGTTAGTGGGAATGTAAATGGATGCAGCCACTATGCAAAACAGTATGGAGGTTCCTTAAAAAACTAAAAATAGACGTACCATATGATCCAGCAATTCTATTCCTCGGTATATACCCAGAAAAACAAAAAAAAACTAATTTGAAAAGATACATGCACCCCAATGTTTATAGTAGCATTATTTACAAAAGCCAAGACATGAAAGCAATGCATCAAAGGATGATTGGATTAAGAAGGAATGTTATATGAATATATATATTAATGGAATATTACTCACCCACAAAAAAGAATGAAATACTGATATTTGCAGCAACGTGAATGGACGTAGAGAATACTATGCTTAGTGAAATATGTCAGACAGAGAAAGACAAATACTCTCTATCACTTATATGTAGAATCTAAAAAATAATACAAGTGAATCTATATGCAAAACACAGACAGACTCACAGACCTAGAAAAGAAACTTATTGTTATCAAAGGGGAGGGGGGAAGGGGAGGCGGGAAGGGGAGGGACAAATTAGGGTTATAGGATTAACAGATACAAACTACTATATACAAAATAGATGAGCAACAAAGATTTACTGTATAGCAAAGGAACTATAGTCATTATCTTGTAATAACCTATAATGAAATATAATCTGCAAAAATACTGAATCACTATGCTATACACCTGAAACTAACACAATATTGTAAAGCAACTATACTTCAATAAAAAATAAAATTCAAAAATAAAATTTACAAAGTGATTTGGAAAAAATTATGTAGAGAAATGTGTCTTATGTAAATTGTCTGCCGTAAGTCAGTAAACCTCATTTTGTTTCCTTTCTCCTTTTTTTCCCTTTAGATTTAAGCAGCATCTATTACATAAATGGTCACAGAGTGGGAAGAACCCTGAGAATATCTACTCAGCACTGCAATTGCCTCAGAGGTGCAGGAGTCGGGTTGTTTGATCTGGTGCTGTTCTTACAGCACATCTTGTGGTTCAGACTTCTCTGCCCCACCCCACACATGCACACAGACATACAAGGAGGAAAGTAGAAGTCACACCGTCATTGTGCCTCATCCTCTAGCTCATCCACTCTTTGCAAAGGATGCCAAGGTTTTAAATAGCATTTTCCTTACACCATTTAAAATGGGGAAGTGCCATTCCTAAGCAAGTGACTATCTGTTTAGATGTTTTGGGGCATGATGAATTGATACAGTTGGTAACGTAACCAGATACGGTCTGGTCTTCATGTCAAAACTAAGCTTGTTCAGGGGCCTAGTATGATTGAGTGCTCTTTGCATAATATATTTTCTTGATAAGCACAGTTGCTTGTTGATTAAAACATATCTGCAAGCTTAGACCATTAATCATATTGTTAAATAAATTGATGCATAAATAACTATTTTGAAATCTGAATGAAATCTCTTCCGAACATTATTTTCAGAAATCACTTGATGATTCCCCAGCTTAACCATCGATTCTGTAGAACTAAGAATCAACAACAGACTTACGGTTCCATCACTACATATCTGTAGGTATGAAACAATAAGCTACTTGTAAGAAAATATTAGAAATAAGGGCTTGGTAAATCATAGGAAAAGCTCATGATGAAATAATGTGCAGCCATTAAAAATCATGTTTTGGAAGAATTTTTATTGACATTGAAAAATGGTTAAGCTATTATTGTGAAAGTTACAAAACTCCATATATGGTAGGACTCTGATCCTGTAAGTATATGCGAGTCTGTGAATGTGTGTGTGTTTGTGTGTGTGTGTGTGTGTGTGTGTGTGTGATGTATGTTATATAAATGAAGCAAAGATGGCGTCTGTGTATTGGTCCCTAAGTTGTATATTTTCTTCACTATAGTTGAGACCCATTAGCTCAAAATCCTACTGGCACCAAAGTGAAATTTTTACACGTGAAAATATTTTATTCACAGCCCAAATAAGCAGATTTTTACCCGTTCTGAACCTGCCTGCTTTGCATATGCCATGAAGCTGTGTCCAACATCTGTAGCTATAGATAAGGTAAGCCCAGCATCATAAAGACCCCAAGCCACTGCTGCCCTTCAGAGCTTTCTGACCAGAGATTCCCCCAGGCTTCTGAGTCACTTCACCTAATTAGGAAGCTCCCTCCTAATCCATCTTTCCCCAGGAATTCCCTTGTCCTCCTCCTCTTCCAAGTTGCTGCCCCAGACTCTTGCTGGGAGGGACTTGCCCAAGCAAACCTGTCCTCAAAGTACCCCATTCAGCATGTGTGTGCTACTGCCACCTCGTGGTCATATCTTTTTCTAGCTCCCAAATCCCTTGGACCAGTCACAGAGTCACCTGAGGTCTTCTATTCCCATGAGATCCACAGAAGATTGGCTGCAAACTCATATCACCAACCCACATTTCTCCAAATATTTTCAGTGCTTACTATTTCATGTTTACCTTTGAAGGAAGCCTCATAATCATTACTTCACTTTAATTGATTCAAATATGAAAAGCAGTCTCTTTCCTTATCTTCCACACACCAATACACTCATACAACACATATGTGAAATAGACTGAACTAGAGGTTTGATGCTGAGCTAGAGGGTGTTTTGCAATAACATCCAACTGAACATCAAGCATTGCTGTTCTTGGCAGTCTTTTGCAGAGACCCTGCCACTCCCGGTTGTTTACTGGCCCTTTACCCTTCCTATTTGATGATAGATTCCCTTTACTCACCACCCCTTCTGTCCCTCATTCACCCACAGACAACTTGTTGATCACAAGCAGTGTTAGTTGGAAGTGGCAGGCCAGCATTGTGCCTGAGTATTAGAACGGTAGACAAGAGAAGGGTGAGTTCTCAACAGCATCATTTCAGTGGTTGGTTTTGCCAACTCTCAAAGATAGAAATGGGCATCTTTTTACTTTTTTACAATAAGCATTCTGGTTTTTGAAGAGATAGGAAATAGGAAAGGAGACACACAATTGTAAAGCCAAACATTCTTGTCCAAAAGATAAAACAAGTTAAAAATATAAGCAATCCAGAGCAGCAGGGTACCCAAGAAGGCACTTTTCAAAGCTTAAATTGCTACAGAAATCATGAGGAAGAGTGAGCATCTGAAGCTTAAGTGCCCAGGGACCTGGCACCTGGCAGAATGGGAGCCGACTTGGAACCCTTGGTGGGGGGCTTGTTGTGGGGGAGGGCCGGGGGAGGAGGATAAAGGATAGCTTGACGTTTCAGAGGAGCAATGAGATCTGCACAAAGTTACAGATGTGAGAAGTCTGGGGAATTCTGAATAGCCCAGTCTAACTGGAAAAACAGTGGGAGGAATGAAAAGTAGGCTAAGAGAGGCAGATGGAATTAGATTAGGGAAAGAATAAGATATCAGGATAAAGTTTTGCACTACACTTTAAGCCAGAGTTTCTCTAATTGAGAAGTCGTGAAGTCTTCAGTGTCTTTCTGTAGACTCCAGTTTAAGAAGCATCTCATGGCTCTGAAAAGGGACTAAATCTGCCCATATATACCATTCCCTTGCCAAGGCATTTGGAACTGCTCTTCTCCTGAGTGTGAGTCTTAGCTGCTTTCTCTCTCTCTCTCTCTCTCTGTCTCTCTCAAAACCTTTTCAGGAGCCTAACTTCATTATTTTCATCTGCAAGTTTTCCCAAATCCAAGAATCCCTTATATTCTGTCTGGATCAGAGATCATGTGTACTTCAGCCATCTATCACCAAGTAATATGTACAAGGCTGAACAGCACTTTAAAAAAGATTCAACCCTCCTCTCACTCTCCCCTCCCCCACACTAAGTGCAACCCAGGACCCACCACAGATTTATTGATGAAAGGGCCTGTAATGACTTATCAGTCCGGGTGAGAGAAGTCTATTACACTCCAACCATACATCAAGTGGTTTTCATCTCAAGTCCACACACCATGGCAGGGAGCCAACAGTGGGCATGGAGTAGTGAATTCACTCCAAGATTAATAAAACTTTGCAGCGGGTGATGAAGACAGACAAGGTCTTGATTGCAACATGTGAGATGGCAATTTTGAATGGGTAACCAAATCTATATTGCAAAGTTAAAAACTGAGAGAGGGTCTCGCGGCAGTGCTGAAACTTCGGGTGGGCGCCCATGGTGCTGCTTGGCTGACAGAGCTATTAGCAGCCTGCCTTCCACTCCCACCAGCTCTATGTCCCAATAGCCGGTCTTTCCCGGGGAGCCAGTTCCTCCCCAGGCCTCTGAGCCATGCCCATCTCGGCTGCCCCAGACGAGCCACTGATCACAAACTTATTAATAAATTTCAACTTTAGTATTTTTTCCAGGACAAATTGAGACTGTTGCCAACCCGCTGCCCCATCTCTTTCAAATATTTTAGTGTATATACCAAGGACATTCTCTTACATAACCACAATACTACCGTCAAAATCAAGAAATTAGGGGACATTGGTTCAAGATGGCAGAGTAGAAGGACGTGCACTCACTCCCTCTACTGAGAGCACTGGAATCACAACTAACTGCTGAACAATCATCAACAGGAAGACACTGGAACTCACCAAAAAAGATACCCCACATCCAAAGACAAAGGAGAAGCTGCAATGAGATGGTAGGAGGGGTGCAATCACAATAAAATCAAATTCCATAACCTCTAGGTGGGTGACGCACAAACTGGAGAACAATTATACCACAGAAGTCCACCCACTGGAGTGAAGGTTCTGAGCCCCACGTCAGGCTTCCCAATCTGGGGGTCCAGAACGGGAGGAGGAATTCCCAGAGAATCAGACTTTGAAGGCTAGTGGGATTTGATTGCAGGACTTCAACAGGATCGGGGGAAACAGAGACTCCACTCTTGGAGAGCACACACAAAGTAGTGTGTGCATCAGGACCAGAGAAAGGAACAGTGACCCCATGGGAGACTGAACCAGACCTACCTGCTAATGTTGGAGGGTCTCTTGAGGAGGCGGGGAGTAGATGTGGCTCAACTCAGGGATGAGGACACTGGCAGCAGAAGTCCTGGGACGTGCTCTTTGGCATGAGTCCTCCTGGAGTCTGCCGTTGGCCCCACAAGGGAGCCGGGTAGGCTCCAGGGCTGGGTCGCCTCAGGCCAAACAACCAATAGAGAGGGAACCCAGCCCCACCCATCAGCAGACAAGCAGATTAAAATTTTACTGAGCTCTGCCCACCAGAGCAACACCCAGCTCTACCCACCAGCAGTCCTTCCCATTGGGAAGCTTGCATAAGCCTCTTAGATAGTCTCATCCACCAGAGGGCAGACAGCAGAAGCAAGAAAAACTACAATTCTGCAGCCTGTGGAATGAAAACCACATTCACAGAAAGATAGACAAAATGAAAAGGCAGAGGACTATGTATCAGATGAAGGAACAAGATAAAACCCCAGAAAAACAACAAAATGAAGTGGAGACAGGCAACCTTCCAGAAAAAGAATTCAGAATAATGATAGTGAAGATGATCCAGGACCTCGGAAAAAGAATGGAGGCAA
>NC_041225.1:5060041-5063381 GCF_002837175.3 Physeter macrocephalus | reverse complement strand
GCAAGATCTGCCAAGATATGTGTTTGAGTGAAGAGCAAAACTCATTGGGAAGGCTGTGGTAGGGGAGATTCACACAAAGATTGAGAAGTATAACTGGATGATCTTAAAGTCATTTTCAATCCTGAAGTTCTATAATTAATCACTAATTTATGGGATGCATTATAATTTCACTATTGGTTCAGAGAGAGATGACAAATGAAGACTGGAACAGCCAAGAAGGCTTCATTGAAGATGTAGAGATAGGTGGAATTTAGACAGTTGGAATGGGAGAAAAGATGTTGAGGAGAAAGAAATAGCATGAGCAAAGTCTCTGAGACAGATCTAAGTACCATATGAGGAGGAGACAACTGTTAAGAAGTTAGACTCATCCAAAGGAGAGGATGTGCTTTGGGAACTTGAGAAAAATGAGACAACAGGTAGAATAGGGCCACAATGCATGGTTGAACTTTAAAGCCAAACTACGAATTGAACTCAATGGGCAATCCCTGAGTATTCTTGAGAAGAGAGATGAACAACATGATAAAGGCAATGATTTAAGAGAAGGTAATCTCTGGTAGAATCTAAGCCTTGTAACTGATTTAAACTAAATTATATCCTTTCAACTATAAAACAACTTATTCTTATCTATTCTATGACATTTTAGGAGGCTCTGACAATAATTCTGATGTAAGATATGAAGTCCTGACCTAAGATAGTAACAAGTGAAACAGGAAAAGATCAATGTGAGAGACTTTAAAAAAAAAAAACATAGAAAAATGAAAAGGCAGAGGGCTATGTACCTGATGAAGGAACAAGATAAAACCCCAGAAAAACAACTAAATGAAGTGGAGACAGGCAACCTTCCAGAAAAAGAATTCAGAATAATGATAGTGAAGATGATCCAGGACCTCGGAAAAAGAATGGAAGCAAACATCAAGAAGAAGCAAGAAATGTTTTAAAAAGACGTAGAAGATTTAAAGAACAAACACCTAGAAAAAATTCAAGAACAAACAAACAGACATGAACATACAATAACTGAAATGAAAAATGAAGTAGAAGGAACCAATAGCAGAATAACTGAGGCAGAAGAACAGATAAGTGACCTGGAAGACGGAATGGTGGAATTCACTGCCACATAACAGAATAAAGAATAAAGAATGAAAAAAAGTAAACACAGCCTAAGAGACCTCTGGGACAGCATTAAATGCACCAACATTCACATTAGAGGGGTCCCAGAAGAAGAGAGAGAGAAAGGACCTGAGAAAATATTTGAAGAGATTATAATCGAAAACTTCCCTAACATGGGAAAGGAAATAGCCAGCCAAGTCCAGGAAGTGCAGAGAGTCCCAGGCAGGATAAACCCAGGGAGAAACACTCTGAGACACAGAGTATTCAAATTGACAAAAATTAAAAGCAAAGAAAAATTATTAAAAGCAACAAGGGAAAAATTACAAATAATATACAAGGGAACTCCCATAAGGGTAACAGCCGATTTCTCAGCAGAAACTCTACAAGCCAGAAGGGAGTGGCATGATATATTTAAAGAGATGAAAGGGAAGAACCTACAACCCAGATTACTCTACTTGGCAAGGCTCTCATTCAGATACGATAGAGAAATCAAAAGCTTTACAGACAAGCAAAAGCTAAGAGAATTCACCACCACCAAACCAGTTCTACAACAAATGCTAAAGGAACTTCTCTAAGTGGGAAACACAAGAGAAGAAAAGGACCTACAAAAACAAACCCCAAACAATTAAGAAAATGGTAATAGGAACATACATATCGATAATCACCTTAAATGTGAATGGATTAAATGCTCCGACCAAAAGACACAGGCTCACTGAATAGGTACAAAAACAAGACCCATATATATGCTGTCTACAAGAGACCCACTTCAGAGCTAGGTACACATACAGACTGAAAGTGAGGGGATGGAAAAAGATATTCCATGCAAATGGAAGTCAAAAGAAAGCTGGAATAGTAATACTCATATCAGATAAAATAGACTTTAAAATAAAGAATGTTACAAGAGACAAAGACGGACACTACATAATGATCAAGGGATCAATCTAAGAAGATATAACAATTATAAATATATATTCACCCAACATAGGAGCACCTCAATATATAAGGCAAATGCTAACAACTATAAAAGAGACAATCGATAGTAACACAATAATAGTGGGGGACTTTAACACCACACTTACACCAATGGACAGATTATCCAGACAGAAAATTAATAAGGAAACAAAAGCTTTAAATGACATAATAGACCAGATAGATTCAATTGATATTTATAGGACATTCCATCCGAAAACATTAGATTAAACTTCCTCCTCAAGTGCACACGGAACATTCTCCAGGATAGAACACATCTTGGGTCACAAATCAAGCCTCAGTAAATTTAAGAAAACTGAAATCAGATCAAGCATCTTTCCCACCCACAATACTATGAGATTAGAAGTGAATTACAGGGAAAAAATGTAAAAAACAAAAACACATGGAAGCTAAACAATACTTTACTAAATAACCAAGAGATCATTGAAGAAATCAAAGAGGAAATCAAAAAATGCCCAGAGACAAATGACAATGAATACACTATGATCCAAAACCTATGGGGTGCAGCAAAAGCAGTTCTAAGAGGGAAGTTTATAGCAATACAATCCTACCTCAAGAAGGAAGAAAAATCTCAAATAAGCAATCTAACCTTACATCTAAAGAACTAGAGAAAGAAGAACAAACAAAACCCAAAGTTAGTAGAAGGAAAGAAATCAAAAAGATCAGAGCAGAAATAAATGAAATAGAAACAAAGAAAACAACAGCAAAGATCAATAAAACTAAAAGCTGGTTGCTTGAGAAGATAAACAAAATTGATAAACCTTTAGCCAGACTCATCAAGAAAAAGCGGGAGAGGACTCAAATCAATAAAATTAGAAATGAAAAAGGAGAAGTTACAACAGACAACCGCAGAAATACAAAGCATCACAAGAGACTACTACAAACAACTCTATGCCAATAAAGTGGACAACCTGGAACAAATGGACAAATTCTTAGAAAGGTATAACCTTTTAAGAATGAACCAGGAAGAAATATAAAATATGAATAGACGAATCACAAGTAATGAAATTGAAACTGTGATTAAAAATCTTCCAGGGCTTCCCTGGTGGCACAGTGGTTGAGAGCCTGCCTGCCGATGCAGGGGACATAGGTTCATGCCCCAGTCTGGCAAGATCCCACATGCCGTGGAGCAGCTAGGCCCGTAAGCCATGGCCGCTGAGCCTGCGCGTCCAGAGCCTGTGCTCCACAACGGGAGAGGCCACAACAGTGAGAGGCCTGCGTACCGCAAAAAAAAAAAAAAAAA
>NC_041225.1:5042596-5059928 GCF_002837175.3 Physeter macrocephalus | reverse complement strand
AGAAAAAACTCTTCCAACAAACAAAAGTTCAGGACCAGATGGCTTCACAGGTGAATTCTATCAAACATTTAGAGAAGAGCTAACATGCATCCTTCTCAACTCAAACTCTTCCAAAAAACTGCAGAGGAAGGAACACTCCCAAACTCATTCTACAAGGCCACAATCACCCTGATACCAAAACCAGACAGAGGTACTGCAAAAAAATAAATTTACAGACCAACATCACTGCTGAATATAGATGCAAAAATCCTCAACAAAATACAAGCAAACAGAATCCAACAACACATTAAAAGGATCATAGGCCATGATCCAGTGGGATTTGTCCCAGGGATGCAAGGATTCTTCAATATACACAAATCAATCAATGTGATACACCATATTAACAAATTGAAGAATAAAAACCACATGATCATCTCAACAGATGCAGAAAAAGATCTGACAAAATTCAACACCATTTATGATAAAAACTCTCCAGAAAGTGGGCATAAAGGGAACCTACCTAAAAGGCCACATACAACAAACCCACAGCAAACATCATTCTCAATAGTGAAAAGCTGGAAGCATTTCCTCTAAGATCAGGAACAAGACAAGGACATCCATTCTCGCCACTATTATTCAACATAATTTTGGACGTCCTAACCACAGCAATCAGAAAAGAAAAAGACATAAAAGGAATACAAATTGGAAAAGAAGAAGTAAAACTGTCACTGTTTGCAGATGACATGATACCATACATGGAGAATCCTAAAGATGCCACCAGAAAACTACTAGAGCTAATCAATGAATTTGGTAAAGTTGCAGGATACCAAATTAATGCACAGAAATCTCTTGCATTCTTATACACTAACAACAAAAGATCAGAAAGAAAAATTAAGGAAACAATCCCATTCACCATTGCAACAAAAAGAATAAAATGCCTAGGAATAAACCTACCTAAGGAGGTAAAAGACCTGTACTCAGAAAACTATAAGACACTGATGAAAGAAATCAAAGATAACACCAACAGATGGAGAGATACAGCATGTTCTTGGACTGCAAGAATCAATATTGTGAAAATGACTATAATACCCAAACCAATATACAGATTCAATGCAATCCCTATACAATTACCAATGGCACTTTTTACAGAATTAGAACAAAAAATCTTAGAATTTGTATGGAGACACAAAAGACCCTGAATAGCCAAAGCAATCTTGAGGGAAAAAAACGGAGCTGGAGGAATCAGACTTCCTGACTTCAGACTATATCACAAAGCTACAGTAATCAAGACAATATGGCACTGGCACCAAAACAGAAATATGGAATAATTGAACAAGAAAGAGAGCCCAGAGACAAACCCACGCACCTATGGTCAACTAATGTATGACAAAAGAGGCAAGGATATACAATGGACAAAAAACAGTCTTTTCAATAAGTGGTGCTGGGAAAACTGAACAACTACATGTACAAGAATGAAATTGGAACACTCCCTAACACCTTACACAAAAATAAACTCAAAATGGATTAAATACCTACATGTAAGTTCAGACACTGTAAAACTCTTAGAGGAAAACATAGGAAGAACACTCTTTGACATAAATCACAGCAAGATCTTTTTTAACCCACCTCCTAGAGTAATGGAAATAAAAACACAAATAAACATATGGGACCTAATGAAACTTAAAAGCTTTTGCACAGCAAAGGAAACTATAAACAAGATGAAAAGACAACCCTCAGAATGGGAGAAAATATTTGCAAACGAATCAACGGACAAAGGATTAATCTCCAGAATATATAAACAGCTCATGCAGCTCAATATCACAAAAAAAAACAACCCAATCCAAAAATGGGCAGAAGACCTAAATATACATCTCTCCAAAGAAGACATACAGATGGCCAAGAGGCACAAGAAAAGCTGCTCAACATCACTAATTATCAGAGTAATGCAAATCAAAACTACAATGAGGTATCACCTCACACTGGTTAGTATGGGCATCATCAGAAAGTCTACAAACAACAAATGCTTGAGAGGCTGTGGAGAAAAGGGAACCCTCTTGCACTGTTGGTGAGAATGTAAATTGATAGAGTCACTATGGAGAAAAGTATGGAGCTTCCTTACAAAACTAAAAATAGAATTACCATATGACCCAGCAATCCCACTACTGGGCATATACCCAGAGAAAACCATAATTCAAAAAAGACACATGCACCCCAATGTTCATTGCAGCACTATTTACAATAGCCAGGTTATGGACGCAACCTAAATGCCCATCAACAGATGAATGGATAAAGAAGATGTGGTACATATATACAATGGAATATTACTCAGCCATAAAAAGGAATGAAATTGGGTCTTTTGTAGAGATGTAGATGGACCTAGAGACTGTCATACAGAGTGAAGTAAGTCAGAAAAAGAAAAACAATTATCATATATTAACACATATATGTGGAATCTAGAAAAATGGTACAGATGAACCCGTTTTCAAGGCAGAATAGAGACACAGATGTAGAGAACAAAGGTATGGACACCAAGGGTGAAAAGTGGGGTGGAGGGGTGGTGGTGGGATGAATTGGGAGATTGGGATTGATGTATACACACCGACATGTATGAAATAGATAACTTATAAGAACCTGCTGTAAAAAAAAAATAAAAAATAAAATTCAAAAAATATCAAGAAAAAAAAACAAAACTGAGAGAGGCTTTCGAAGGAAGGTATTCAACAGAGCCAGATTCTACAAGCAGCAGCCCAGACTGGGAGGTGGTGTGTTTCAGCAAAACTTTATCTGCCTCCTCTCCCTCCTTCCTTTCTACAGTTCTTCCATCTCATGTCTTTTGTCCTACAGTTCCTTTGAAGAAGAGGAGAGCCATTTCTCCTTTCTGTGACACACTGACAACTAGACTACAACACCAGTGAGGAAAATATGGAAGTAGGACAGTCTCTCAGTGAGAGTGCAAGCCCACCAACACCTTGATGTCAGCATCATGAAAATGATTCTGTACTTCTGAACTTCAGAACTGTGCAAGAATATATTTCTGTACTTTTAAGCAGCCAAGCGTATGGTAATTTGTCACAGACCTAAAGGAAACTAATACATTTCTCAATCGCAATCCCCTTATATAGGATATTTTTGGAAATCATCCAGGGAGTATTTCTTCCTGGACATCACCCCACTGTTTGTAGTGTAGACTTAAATGCAAGATTACCTTGTCAGGAAGACTCGAGTACCCATCTCAATTTCACTGCAAAATCAATTAAACAAATTAGAATCAGCTCACCCAACACTCTGAAGGGTTAAACAATCCTGTGGCTAAATCATCAATCACTCTAGTAGGAATATATAACATAGCTCTTCATCCTTGGCTCATGGCACATTCTACCTGACACTAGTCAAGGGTATAGGGACTAAGTTTCATAGAAAAACATATAAAATGATCATGGGGATGCTTTGACAGTCACTGCCAGATTCCTGAGGCCAGGACAGGGTTCCCACTGGCCATTCACTGTTTCCTACTTTTCTCCTTTCTCCATTCCCACTCCCCAACTCCAAAGCTAAAAAAAAAACTTAAAAATGAATAGTCAAGAACCTTAATATCAAATAAAAATGAATTTTAATTTGGCAATAGCTAACAATAACATACTTGGGCTTTCAGCATCAAAGAGGACTAGGGTTATTTTAATAAGCAGTAAGATGAAAAGCAGTGATCCAACAAAGCGTGACAGGACTTAAAAAATCAGAGCAATGTGCAAGGAGTTGCAATTATATTTCCAGTTAAAGAGAGATGGAGGGAGTTCAACTCCATTTTAAGCAATTTGCATATTTCCCACAAAGAGCTCCGCTCTAGTTAATGGCAGAGATGATAAAGAGGAAAAGCACAACCTCCTGGTTACCCAGTGCCGTTCCCTGCAGGGTCTCTAGGCACTTCAATGCACTTGGAACACTCAATTCTGCTGCTTCTCTTCCACAAAATGGCCTCCAGGACTGTGCCCACAAGCTACATGGCAAGGTTGCTCTTTGGTAACCCTCAGCCTCTGCCTCTGGAGTACCTCTCCTGTCTCTCTCCTTCCATCAGCCAGTGCATCTGTGCTGTCTCTCTCTCCCCACATCAAAACAGCTGTATCAGTTATCTACCTTCACATAACAAATCACCCTGCAACTTGAGAGACTTGAAGCAACAGCAGACATTTATTCTCTCTCACAGTTTGTGTGGATCAGAAATTGGAAAGCAGCTTAGATGAGAGCTTGTGGTCCCTCATGATGGTCAAGCTGTCTATTGGGGCTGCAGTCATCTCAAAGCTTGAGGGAAGATGGAATATTCACTTCCTAGTTGGCTCACTCAGACACTTGGCAAGTTTGTACCCACTATTGACAAGAAGCCCCAGGTTCCTGACATATGGAAGTCTCCATAGGTTTGCTTGAGTAGCCTCACACATGGCAGCTGGATTTCCCCACAGTGACTGATCCAAGACAGTAAGGTAGAAACTGCAATGTCTTTTATGACCTAGGATCAGAAGTTACATTTCATTTCTATGGTATTCTTTGGGTTACACAGATGAGCCCTATTGAATGTGGGAGGAGTTTTACACAAGAGGATGGATACCATAAGACAAGGATCATTGGAGACCATCCTGGAGACTGGCTACCACAATAGCTTTTCCCTTAAACCACAATGGGAATACTAGTCACTGAGTCCTGCTAGAGAATAGGAACAGATTTGGGCAGAGTCATTCTCTCTTGTCCTCATAGAATAAAAGGATCTGGCCAATCTTCTAGTTATTAGGGGGATTTGGAAGAGGCAAGGAGTTATCTGAATGTAGATTCTATAGGCAACTGTCCATTCCTTAGGGATAAAGAGAGCTATGGTATGTTGGCAACATTTTTTTCTAGAATGATGATAATGATGATGATAGCTAATGCTTTGTGAGCTCTTATACACAATTTCATTTAAATATCACAACAATACTATGAGGCATGGAAAGACAAATTAATTTATTTTCCCAAGGTTAAACAACTTAAGAAAGGCAGAGCCAAGATTGGTACCTAGACTAGTAGGCACTATATCTTTACCACTATATATTATTCAGTGAATAAAAGACCCAAAAGCAGTGAAACAAAAGACCATCATCTGTCACCCTTACCTAATTTTTCCCAGATAACTAGAGCTATGGTGCTTTTTTTTTCTTCCAAGTTATTCATGGCAGATTACATTAGAAAGGACTACAAATTTCCATGGGTCTCTCCAAAATTATGACAATTCCCATCACACTGTACATAAATCCACCGATACATTACTCAAAAATAACATCTGGGGATATAAGTCAGTGGCAGGGTTTTTATCTGTAATATAAACTTGCATTTGTACTAGTTTATATTTAAAAAGTGTAAATCCTTCATAAACTTTCCTTCATCAACCATTACTTGACATACCAGTTTATTGAGATAGTAACTGTGGCAGATTGTTGGCAAAGATGGCGCTGGTAATACCTCCCATCCCTTGCAATGTGACTTTTCTATGTTTATGATCAAGAGGTGGAGTTTATTTCTTTTTCCCTCAAAACTAGATGAGGCCAATGAGACATTTGAAAATGTGATATAAGCAGAGGCTTGAGAAGTGCTTGCACATTAGGGCTTACCCTCTCTTGCTGTTGGGAATCTCGAGATCACCCTATGAAGAAGTCCAAGCTAGCCTGTTGCCAAGACTACAGGGAGGAGAAATGAGGCACCTTTGACTGACAGCCTGCCAAACACCAGTCATGTGCACAGGCCAAATCTGACCATCCTCCTTCAGCTGAGCCCCCAGCTGAATGGAGCTTTAGGAGTGAGTCCAGACAACACCAGTGAAAGAATCATCCAGCTGAGCCCAAACCAAGCTGCCAATCTGCAATAAACAATGAGCTAATACATGACTGTCGTTTTAGCAGAAAATGCTAATTAATACAGTAAGGCTAAGAGATGATTCTGTAGTGTTTCTCAAAGTGTGGTACATTACTGGATCACCTCTAACAGAACCACCTGGGCCTTATTAAAAAAAATCAACTTCCTAGGATCAACTTCGGAAAAACTAACGTCCCAGAGAAACTGAAATGATGGCTAGGAATCCATCATTTTGCTTTATTTTATTTTGCTTTGCTTTTATTTCATTATTTTTTAGTTTATTTATTATTTTATTTCTTTATTTTATTTCTTTTATTTTGCTGATACAACTGAAAGCTTATACCCATTTACCAACTTCTCCCTATTTCTCCCACCACCCCCAGCCCCTGGCAACCACAATTCTACTCTCTATTTCTGAGCTTGACATTTTTTTTTTTTATTCCACACATAAAGTGATATGATGCAGTATTCATTTGTCTTTCTCTGTCTGGCTTATTTCACTTAGCATAATGCTCTCCAAATTCATCCATGTTGTCACAAATGACAGAATTTTCTTCTTTTTAAAGGCTGAATAATATTCCATTGTGTGTGTGTATCACATTTTCTATATCTATTCTTCCCTAGTTGAACACTTAATTTGTTTCCACGTCTTGGCTATTGTGAATAATGCTGCAATGAACATGGAAGTACAGATAGCTCTTTGAGGTAATGATTGCATTTCAAGAATCCATCATTTGAAACAAGTCCCCAGATGATTGTGATGCAGATGGATATTTGATAACCCAGCCCTCATATTTTATTGCAGGGAACACTGAGCACTTTGTCAGCTTAGATGAGGACGCTCTTCTTGGAGGACTGAGGCAAGGCGGGTGTGCATATCAAGAAAATTATAGGGAATTCCCTGGCGGTCCAGTGGTTAGCACTCAGCCCTTTCACTGCCAGGACCCAGGTTCGATCCCTGGTTGGGGAACTAAGATCCTACAAGCCACGTGGCCAAAGAAAGAAAAGAAAATTATAGTTTTGTTATTTTTTCCTTTTCCTTTCCCTCCCTCCTCTTTCTCTCTCCCCATCCCTCCCCCAGCCCCACACATTTCATTATTGTTTTCCGTTTCAATAATCCTAATACCTCTATTTTATTTGCAGGTTACTGGTTTGATAGCCTACAGCCTTGGTAGTGTAGCCTAGACTACAGAATGATCTCTGGGGAGCCCTCAGAAGAGATCCTTATCAAATAACTAGGAGTGGGTAGAGTGTGAATTCCTATACTTTGTAAATGATAAAATGCTAGGGCTTCCCTGGTTGCGTAGTGGTTGAGAGTCCGCCTGCCGATGCAGGGGACACGGGTTCGTGCCCCGGTCTGGGAGGATCCCACATGCCGCGGAGAGGCTGGGCCCGTGAGCCATGGCCGCTGCGCCTGCGCGTCCGGAGCCTGTGCTCCGCAACGGGAGAGGCCACAGCAGTGAGAGGCCCGCGTACCGCAAAAAAAAAAAAAAAAAAATGGTAAATAGGCTATTATCCTGGGATGAAACCAGCAGGTGTTACAAATATAAATTTTGTGTTGCAGCTCAAGAGAAACGAGAATAAAACAGACTGGATTAATGCTCAGGTTTATCAATGCTGTAAGACATATTGACACGATATGTATCTAATTAATAGTTTGCATCTTTCTCTAACGAGTATCAGAAATTTCCAGAGGTATAAGCATCTGGCTTCCTACTCCTATGATGACTTCAGGACAATTACTGTTCAACAGCTATAGTCCTAACTGGAGTAGATATCCGTGTGAAGGGTGACCAAAAGCACATTCCACCAGAAAAGTTCTTTACCAGTCTGCCAGAGATTCTTAATTAGTGTTAGTCTTTTTTTCTGCATTTAGTAACTGCTTTTGAGCATCTACTATATTTCAAGATCATTGAAGAGTGGCGATGTAAACAATCCCTATGCTGAAAGTATTCACAGTCTTGTTAGGAAACAGCAAAGGAATTGAAAGTTACAAACCAATACGGAAAAGGTTTAACTGGGGGCATGTAAAGTTGTCTAGAGAACAGGAGAGAGAGAGAGAGAGAGAGAAGGAGAGAGAGAGAGAGGACATGAATGGGGACAGTGCCACCTCCTTACTCTGCCCGGGGAGAAGAGAGGTTTCACAGGCATCTTAATGTCTGGACATCATTTCAAGGAAAAGAAACGTAAGCATCTGACATAGAGGAAAAAGAAATACACACAAAAGCATGAAAGAACGTTGCTCACTTGAGGAAGTACAAATATTTGAGCACACCTGGGCTCACAGTGCAGAAGGGGAGAAGAATGATCAGGGTCCAGTCTAAGAAGATCCTCATGTGTATCACTAAGAAATTTGATCCATATCCTGTAAGTGACAGTCAAGGAAGAATGGAGTTAGTTCTTTGAGTTAAGGTATCGATACCCTTATTTAAACGTAAATTTTTTTTTTTTTTTTTTTTTTTTTTTTTTTTGCGGTACGCGGGCCTCTCACTGCTGTGGCCTCTCCCGTTGCGGAGCACAGGCTCCGGACGCGCAGGCTCAGCGGCCACGGCTCACGGGCCCAGCCGCTCCGCGGCATGTGGGATCTTCCCGGACCGGGGCACGAACCCGCGTCCCCTGCATCGGCAGGCGGATTCTCAACCACTGCGCCACCAGGGAAGCCCTAAATGTAAATGTTTTACCCAGGAGTATTATTGCAATGTCAGCTCAGTAGAACCAGTTAATATCTTTGTAAAGACTGGCTAATTGTTACTTGAGGAGAGAAGCTAACCTCAGGATGAAAAGGCAATACTGAATTGTACACTTAAAATGGTTAAAGTCCTGAATTTTATGTAAGTGAATTTTACATCAATTAAGAAAAAAAAAAGACAGGGCTTTTTAGTAACTGTAGGAAGAGAGTGAAAGGGCAGAAAAGGAGGTACTGTCAGAAAGTTTCAAATGTAACTTTCCAAAATTTAACTTGGAGAAATGCAAAAGTTCTTCAGTAAAAACACTAGCACTTTTTATACTGAATGATTAGGAAAAAAATGATCATTGTAAAGTTGAACATAACATTTAACCCTGAATGGCATTTCTCATTTTCCTTCTGAAATCAAACTGATGCTTATCTTGAACTCGTCAAAGCTACAGTGTCAATGTCAGCTTCTTCCAGCTTCTTTTTAAAGCATGGAGCAAGGAAACACAGGCTGGGGGAGGGCCTCCTATTTCATAGTCTTCTATCCTGACACAATCAAAAACGTTAATTAGGCTTTCAATGCTTCTTTCTACATCCTTTCTCTCACTTTCAGTAGTTTGTCCCCATGCCACTTAAATGCTTGATTCTTCAAATCGCCACTCCAGATACAACTTCATTTATTCATGTGTTCATTCAGTAAAATGTATTGAGTGTCCACCGTGCAGAGGCCATGTCCTAGGCAGGGGGACATGATCTTCTGCTCTCCTGGGACCCTCGCTATAATGCAAGAGATAAATTTAAATATTTGCAATACCATGTGGTGAAGGGTAATGACAGACGAATATATAGGGGGAGACAGATTTGCACAAAAAAGGAAGTGGTCATTAGGTGGAGAGAATTGGCTTCTCCTAAAAAAATGAAGTAATCGATTCCACCGATTTCTGAGGGGACAGGAATGAGGGGACATCGCAGCACAGACAGGGATCCTGGAAGCTGAAGCTTTTTATTTATCCTCAAAGGTTAACTCAACTTCTGTTTTTCTGTTTTGCATTCTGGGGATTTGTTTAGTAATAGTACTTCATTTTACCGTTAAATGACTTCGGCTTTCTAATGATTACTTTCTCATTGTAGAATATTCAAAACAAGAAAAACCGAAACAAAATTCCAGAGGTGGACGCTATTTTAATTCTATTTTCGGAGTAACTCCTCCTGAAAATATTTTTCTTTTTGGCTCTCTTTCTCCTTTCTTCATGTAGATTCTTACATAATAAGGAGCATATTGCATGCTCAGTTTTGCCTCTTGTTTTCATATTTACTTCATTAACTTGAGCAGTTTCCTATGTCGTTAAATATTCCTTAATACAGAATTTAAGGTTTTCATGACTAGGTATGATTTCACCCGAGATTTGCCAGGTCTTAGGGTTACCTGGAAAACAGACTCTGAGATAGAGGTTTGCATGCTGGAGCTTCACTAGGGAGGACTCTCAGAAGACTGCCTACAAGGGAGTGAGGGAAACAGGACCAGGTAGAGAGAGAGCTTGGAAAGTGACGCAGCTGCAATGAAGGCCTCAGCCCATCCCATGGGGCGTTTAGCTGGGATGGCTCTACAGAGTTGTCCCAAACAGAAGTGCCAAGTGAAAATTGGCACTCGCCATCTGCCTCTACAAGGATGAAGTCGCTAGCCACTGCATTCGCTGACCTCCAACACGCCCTGAAAAGAGTTCAGGGAGGAGATCAGGAATGAGGCACGCTGTGCTCTGGGAAAAACTGGCAGAACACATCTTCAGATAGTTAGATATTTTCAGGAGATTTTATAAGTCCAAATTCTTGTATCTTCTCATCTCTAGAAAAGCACTAAAATCATTAAAGGAGACACCTGCTCCTCGTGACAAGCAGCAACCTTCTGCCAAAATGTGTGCCTCACTGCACGTATCCCCCTTCACTATACTTATATACAGTACTGACCTTCCCCCTCCCTCTTTGGAGAAGTTCCTCAGAGCTTTCTGAGATGCCGCCTCCCGAGCTACACTCCTCATTTTGCCCCAAATAATATTGCTACTTAACTTACAATTCTCACATTGTGCATTTCTCAGCCGACAGAGGCAAAGGGGCTGAGCCTCTGCAACCTTGCATGAACTGGTCATCGGAGGTCGGCTGATAAAACCTTGGGTAAAGGCAGCTTCCTTCAACCCACGGCTTTCCTGGCAGAGGGACCCAGCCGTGCACCGTGCATAGCCAACACTCCTGACAGATGGGGGATGAGTGCCTTGGCCCTGGAGGGGAGAATGGGTGTCAAGATACAACGTCTACAACATATTCATTTATCCCCTGTCCTGTTGTTGGACATTAAGGGTGTGTTTGGAGGATGAATAGAAAGGAAAGAGAGGAGATCATTCCAGGTCAGTGAGACAGTGGGAACAAAAGCCCAGAGGCACGAGAAAAGAGAAAATTAAGAAAACAAAAATACAACTCCTCAAAGTAAGGCAGAGGACTATAAGCAGACAGTGATGAGATGAGTGGGAGAGGTGGGCATGGGGGCAGCCAGGTCATGGGGCTGGGAGCTGATCTTGTAAGAAATAGGAGATATTGAATGCTTTGCTCTGGTTGCATCAGTTCAATGAGGGTGGCTGTTTCTGCTCAGGGCCACGGCATCCTCACTCAGTGCCGGGTTGGGAGACCTAGAGGTGGTACAGTTTCTGCCAGATCCTTTGACACAGCTGTAATGTGTAGGGACCTCTCCAGCTGTGCCTGCCTTTATCCAACTATAGTGAGAGCCCGGCCCAATGCAAGGAACCCCTCTTCCCTGGGTAGACAAGGGTGGTCCTTGTAGGACTATGACTGAGTTCATTGAGGTCACAGAGGGGGCCTGTGGAGTCCCAGACAAGAGGCCATCAACCAAAAGCAAATATACAATGCACTCCAACTGGAGGTAGAGGGGAACGGCACCCATGCCTGGGCATGGCACTTCCTTGCTCATGCCCCACTCCAAGTGGACTGGCCAAGATTGAGAAATCCCCATCTAGAAAGACAGGACAGCAATTTCTGGTTTAGTATCCAAATAGTTTAATTTCTTCCCCCAATTGATCAATTGATTAGCCAATTGGCTTTGGGAAAGGGAAGAGCTGAGCTGAGAAGAGGTCGTCGAAATAAAACATGGTGGGACATTTTTCTCCTGAATGCCAGGCAGGGTCAGTGAAACAGCAACACACAGTTCTGGCCACTATGGTTATGAGTTAATAAAGATCTCGGCCTTAAAGCAAGAAATCCCCATCGTTTAAGTGTGTCAGACCTTATTGTCAGTGCTTCTGTGCTGATTGGGAACAGGGTGGGGCTGGCAAGAGAGCAAGTGTGTTGCCATGGTGACAAGAAGTCACTTGTGTGGGTACAGCAATTGTCTTGATTCTAGGAAGTTTATTTAAAGAGAGGCTCATATGCTGATGGGTAGAAATGGCTCTCAATCTCTCGGAATCATTAAGGCATCAGTGATACAGACCACCATCCTAACAGCTTGCTGGTATCCAAGCAACTAAAATATTCCTTGACATGCTGAGAGAATCCAGGAGACTCCTGTCACCCTGGCACTTGTAAAGGAAGCAAAATACTAAGGGCTTAGTCAGGGAGGCTCAGATGCTATTGACTCAAATTCAGAGATTCAAAGCCCTGCAAAAGGGAGGCTGCAATGTTCAGGTATTCATTCAAAAAGACATATTGGGCAACAGGTGCCAGACACTGCTCCTAGGTCCAGGATGTTTTAACTACCACTTTTCACCCATCATGCCAGGTAAGGCAGGTGCATTCACAGATTCTGCCCCGCAGGAGGGACTTTGCTGCAGTTTGCGGCAGGGGGACCTGGCAAAGGCAAGTGGCCTATATGCCACAAAATACAAGATGGCATTGGTCTGTTAAATACAGACCGATGAACCCTGCTTGGGTGGAAAGAGCTGGACTGACAGGGCTGCATTCCTAAATGCAAGAGCCTGCATTGTAGCTTTGCACAAACACTGTATCATGATGCTTCTTGGCAGATACTTTAAAAATACTGTTGTGATACTTCAGAGGTGCTTTAAAGAAAAGAGCAAACAGGGGAAAAGCAAGACAAAGAAGAAGTCTGTTACGTGGGTTATGCTGATTAGAAAGGTGTTTAGCTGTTAAATAAAAATTCTTTCCAGGTATTATATAAGGTGGGAAGGTCAAAAAACCTGCTTGAGATTCATTTCTTGGTTGACAGACTTATCCATATTCCTTTCAACAGGGAAATGGCTTGATGAAGCATAAAGAGAAGCATAAAGAGACACCCCAGAAGAGGACTTGTGTAGTGCTTAGCAATGGGGCTGGGGACACGGTGATTGTGCCTCTGTGGTCCTGGTTTCATTTGTGAAATGAGGGTTTGAGTTGGACGAACACTCCATTTCTAGTCGTAATCTAAGGTTCTACGGCACTTAAAATAACATCTTCTAACCAAAGAGTTCCCATGGACCTAATTCCCTTACATGGATGGTCATTAGCATGTAGTTAAATGGTAAGATTGCTTCTGCTCCTGGAAGAAGCACATCTTGCTGAGTTCGCAGTCATATGGACTCCTTCAGAACAAAAAATAATTTGTAATGTTTCTCTTTCCCACTTGACTCTCAGAATCACTGGAAATATCAAAACAATATGGCAGAATTGTTCACCTGGGACAGTGGAAAGCCCTGAATCAGAAATAAGGAGCTCTGCCCCATCACCATCTTCCATGTGACCTTGAGACAGCCACCAACACCTTCCAACCCTCAGTTTTCTCTTCTGTAAATTGGGAATAAGGAATACTGTTTGGGATTTTAAAACTGAAACTTAAAAAGAACAATTCTGGTATTGCAACATTTTATATAGAGTGCCCTTAATCTCCTTCCTTCAAAATAACTTATTTCACAGAATGACAAGAAGACCCAATATTCTATTACAGCTCTCAAGAGAATCCGCAGAGCAGATGTTGAGAATGACAAGGTTACCCTTACAGATGCTGGGAAGCAGGAAGGAAATTAAACTACTGCTTCTAGAGACCACTCACTACACATACTTAATCAGTTTTCTTTTTTATAAACTGATGAATAAATATCTGTCTGGGAGTGACTGTGGGTTGTTTTATTTAGTTGTTTCTTTTTTTTCCTAGATGGTCCTTTTCTTTTTTTCCCATTTTTAGTATGAAAGGCATTGCTGTTGTTTTCTCTTGCTTCTTTAAAATCAAGAACGGTATCAGCTCTTATAGAAAGGTGATCCTCTGATCACATTTTCCCATTTTGGGGCTCACAGCATGAAAGTATCCTAGCCTCTCCTAAACATGTAAAATAAATCCCCATAGTTTGTTGTCAAAATGTAGTTTTCCTGAGAGCTGTAGTCTGGTTCCAAGCCTTGGTCCTGTCCTGTGTCTGCTTGTGAGGAGATGCTGATAAAGAGTGAAGTGATAAAGAGACAAGAGCAGCACCTAGAACATGGGCTGCATCATTTCTCCTTAATCTCTTCTGTGTTCCCTAATTCAGATATCACAGGGTAGCTCGGGAATGTGAGCTCAAAGTTAAAAGGAGGGATGGACGCACAGGGCATGGAGGCCAGTTGGGGATGTTCTCATTATCACCATCAAAGCCTGGATCATCTGGAGATCCAAGGCCACCCTCAAGTATCTGCTCCTCAGAAGCTGAGAGGCTTTCTCTTTTAATTAGCATTTAGGCCTTTAAAATGTCTTTCTTGTTTTTCAAAGAACCAAAAGTATACCCAGTACATCTTAATGGTATGTTTCAGAAAGTTAATTCAGGGCAAATTACGTGATACTTTTATTCAACAACAAAATAAAGATTGCATCTGCTGTCCCCAGTAGGGAAGCAATTGATCAATCAGGTGCATCTTCAATAGTTTGAATAAAGTAACTATTGAGAGGAAAGATGTAATCTTGAACCCCCAGAGCTATGTTTCTGTTTTTCTTAACAGAAGTCATTAGTAGGCTTCTTTTTATCATATCGACTTATTTTTTTATAGTAAAAGTTCAAAAAGTTTAAAGTTTAAAAAGCTTTATGTGAATTCAACTTTTGTAAACTGTTTCACACAGAATGGGGCCTTACATTTATTCTTTTGTGAAAGAATGTATTTTCTAAAATGAACGAGATCCACCTATTCCTAGAGGGGGATTGCACTGACAGCAGTGTGATTCCTCCAACAGAGCCAAGACGGAACTCACTACTTAGGTTAAGATAGACCTCGTGAAATGTGGTGAAATCTAGCATCAGCCTTGCTCAGAAGCTTGGAAAACTGCACTTCATGTGTGGGCAAGAGTTATGAAGAGATTTGCCTTTCCATGTGGGAAGGGGCCACGCTGTCTCTTGATTCTCCCATAGTAACTTGCACAGGATTTAAGCACTCGGTTGGTTTACCATTGGTGGTAAAGTAAAGCAAAATGCACGGGAATAAAGCATGAGGGTAGTATATAAAAGGAGTGTGGAATGTACATAGAGTCCATAGCCACTTCACTGGTGTGTGGATAATCAGGAGTTGAATCGAAGGGGCCACTGAGGTTTGATGATTTCCCTCCCTTTCTCTTTTAATATTTACAACAGGTCCACCATGTGGAATTCTCTGGGACATCTTAGAACCATATAGTCCCTACAGAGATTTTTCTCTCCCTGCTGATCCTTTGCTGGGAACAACGTCACCCAGAATAAAGACTCTTTTTCCAGCCTTCCTTACTGCTAGATATCACCATGTGACTCAGTTCTGGTCAGTGGGATGTGGGCAGAAATGCTGCATGCAACTTCTTCAAGGTTTCCTTTGAAGGTGAAGGCATGCTTTTCTGTTTATGATAGTCAAAAATGTGTTGCTCTGTTGTTTAAAGCACTATTATTTTGGATTTGCAGCCACCCAGCGCTAATCCTAACTTCTCTTACTAAACTCTTCTTTCCAGAGAACTTACACCTATAGTTCTCTGGCTTAGATGGTTGAGATCAGAAGCTGGCAACATGGTTTTGCAGGTATACCTGATTTTGGACCAGTTTTGGGGACCCTCAGCTCCCTTGAAAGTCCTCAGCTACACTGAACTTCACCTGGGTATACTCACCTGGGTTCAAACTTTTGCAAAGGCTGTTCTGCATGGAGGTTGCAAACTCAAATGTAGGCACCAGGCAGAGAACACCAGAGAGAGAAGAGCACTGGCCCTATGAGTGGCGGGGTCTGCAGCAAACTGGAGATGCATCCCAGCCTAAAGCAGAGTGCTGTTCCTGAGTCCCTGTCCCTGGCAGTCAGGCTGACACTCAGATCCCATCCTAACAAGTCTTTCATCTCAAGAGCCATTGGAAATCTGGATTTTCACAGGAAAGTGCTCCATTTTTAAATTTTAGCAACTGAAATTTTAAAAAAAGAGTTAAAAATTCTGTGGATCCAGTAAAACTTGGTTTTGGTCAAGATTTGGCTTCCTCGCTAGTAGTTCACAACTAGTTACAGGCATGGGAGAGAGGCAGGGGTTATTAGCTGACAGCTTGGTGCATATGCTCCCAACACACAAAAAAAACTCATTACTGTATGGAGAGAAGTTAAACTGTTAAAAATGTGATATAAATGTCAAAAGTACCTAAAATCAGGTTCATAAATTATGATATATAAGTAAAGTTTTATTTAACTTCAGATATTGTAAAAATAGCACCACTTTACCACCCCATCCTCCATGAAGATGGAAACTAAAAACTGAGATACTTCAGATGCATCATCTGGGGGACAGATTTAACCCTCTCCATCTGTGTCACGTGGCGTGTGTTAGTAATAGCCACTTATTGCCAGATAAGGTAATCTCATTTTTCCATAGCATACCCCATTCCTGGCAACAGAGGACCAGGGAACGGAGCCTGAGGTCTCTCATTTGGGGAAAGTTCCTTACCTCATTTCCAAGGGCAGCATGGTCCCTGGTCTCAACAGCTCCTCGTGATGTTAATTACACACCTGCCCACTGGTCCTTGCCTCTAAAGGATACAGACGTGGGACTAACAGCAGGCCAGCCACAGACTCAGCTGCCTGCCAGAAACCACAACATCCATCTTACTCCCGTTCCTCACCTAACACTCCTCTTCTGCAATTAACTTCCTCACCCCGGGTTCCTCCCTGCCAAGAAGTAATGCCAAAGGCATTACCACGCAGCAGGCAAAGCTCAGCGTGGCTGCAGGCTTAAGGAGTCATGGTGTTTCTGAAATATTTCCTCTAGGAAAAATTCACTCTCTAGCAACCTGGAGCTCCCTTAGCTTAAGCTACTCTCAAAACCACTCATAAATAGTTTTGACCTCTGGTTTAGGGTCTCTCGGAACTGTGACAAAAGCAAATACCAACGCAAACCCTGCTGGGGTTGTTTTCATTCCAGTGAAGTGAAATGCTCCCCAGAGACTAGGGCTTGAGGCCCAACCACTTAGGGTAGAGCCATGGAGGTCAGGCCCTTTGAACCAATCCAGCTCCAATTTGGTTGCATAAATTGAGCAAAACCACACAATGTTAAGAGTGAACAGCTACGAACAGTAAATGCTGGAGAGGGTGTGGAGAAAAGGGAACCCTCTTGCACTGTTGGTGGGAATGTCAATTGATACAGCCACTATGGAGAACAGTATGGAGGTTCCTTAAAAAACTAAAAAAAGAACTACCATACGACCCAGCAATCCCACTACTGGGCATATACCCTGAGAAAACCATAATTCAAAAATAGTCATGTTTGGGCTTCCCTGCTGGCGCAGTGGTTGCGCGTCCGCCTGCCGATGCAGGGGAACCGGGTTCGCACCCCGGTCTGGGAGGATCCCACGTGCCGCG
>NC_041225.1:5020921-5042169 GCF_002837175.3 Physeter macrocephalus | reverse complement strand
AGTCTGTCATACAGAGTGAAGTAAGTCAGAAAGAGAAAAACAAATACCATATGCTAACACATACGCATGGAATCTAAAAAAGAAAAGGGGCAGGACAGGAATAAAGATGCAGACGTAGAGAATGGACTTGAGGACACGGGGAGGGGGAAGGGTAAGCTGTGACAAAGTGAGAGAGTAGCATTGACATATATACACTACCAAATGTAAAATAGATAGCTAGTGGGAAGCAGCTGCATCACACAGGGAGGTCAGCTCGGTGCTTTGTCACCACCTAGAGGGGTGGGATAGGGAGGGTGGGAGGGAGACGTAAGAGGGAGGGGATATGGAGATACATGCATACATATAGCTGATTCACTTTGTTATATAGCAGAAACTAACACAACATTGTAAAGCAATTATACTCCAATAAAGATGTTAAAAAAAAAGTGTGATTCATTGCAGCTCCGTTTACAATAGGCAGGGCATGGAAGCAACCTAAGTGTCCATTGAAAAATGAATGGATAAAGAAGATGTGGCACATATACACAATGGAATATTACTCAGCCATATAAAGAGACGAAATTGAGTTATTTGTAGTGAGGTGGATGGACCTAGAGTCTGTCATACAGAGTGAAGTAAGTCAGAAAGAGAAAAACAAATACCATATGCTAACACATACGCATGGAATCTAAAAAAGAAAAGGGGCAGGACAGGAATAAAGATGCAGACGTAGAGAATGGACTTGAGGACACGGGGAGGGGGAAGGGTAAGCTGTGACAAAGTGAGAGAGTAGCATTGACATATATACACTACCAAATGTAAAATAGATAGCTAGTGGGAAGCAGCTGCATCACACAGGGAGGTCAGCTCGGTGCTTTGTCACCACCTAGAGGGGTGGGATAGGGAGGGTGGGAGGGAGACGTAAGAGGGAGGGGATATGGAGATACATGCATACATATAGCTGATTCACTTTGTTATATAGCAGAAACTAACACAACATTGTAAAGCAATTATACTCCAATAAAGATGTTAAAAAAAAAGTGTGAACAGGCACTTTTCATTTTCTTTATACCTCTGGTTTTCAGTCACAAGGGATGCAAGGCTTCTGCAGAACACGGTTGGCCAGGCGCATGGTCCACTTAACTAAACACATCCCTGCTGTACTATTTTGTAAAATGAATATTTTTTAATTTAATTTTTATTTTATATTGGAGTATAGTTGATTTAGAACGTTGTGCTAGTTTCAGGTGTACAGCTAAGTGATTCAGTTATACATATACATATATCCATTTTTTTTCAGATTCTTTTCCCATATAGGTTATTACAAAATATTGAGTAGAGTTCTCTGTGCTATACAGTAGGTCCCTGTTGATTATCTATCTTATATATAGTAGTGTGTATATGTTAATCCCAAACTCCTAATTTGTCTGTCTCCCCCACATTTCCCCTTTGGTAACCATAAGTTTATTTTTGAAGTCTGTGAATTACTTTGTAAAATGAATATTTGTAAACAGAATGATTTCTGTCTATTGATACCCTTATAATTTAAGATATGTTCATCTCAAGATTTAAGATATATTACAATGATACATACATTCCTACCTTATGCATATTTTCTGAGTAGAAGCAGGTAATGATATTGAAGGAGTGGATACTGACCACCACAATGGGGTTGGATGAATGAGCCATGATCCACCACTGGGCCGACAGAGACTCCCAAGGGCCTCACTACTCAATGTGTGCTGGGGACCAAGAGCCAGGGAGCTTGTAGGAAATGTGGAGTCTCAGGCAGCAAAAGATGGGAATTTGGTAGAAGTGCAGAATCCTAGACCTGAGTCAGAATCAGAATCTGCGTTTTAGCAAGATCCATAGGTGATTCCTCTGCACTGATTACCATTTGAAAAGTAGCACTACAAGGCTAGCCAAGGAGGCGTGGTAGACATGTAATCCATGTCCTGGAGCGGATACTCGGTCTGGAGAGAGAACAACTGGCCTGGAGTCCTAATTGCACCATCTAACAAATTACTTCTCAGTTTTCCACGTCTGTAAAATGGTAATAAAAACATCTCTTGCAGAATGGGGATATTTACTCAGTAAGCTATAAAGGACTGTTCAACGATAAGTGGTCTTAGTATTATCCACCCACATTCTATGTGTACACACACATCGTGAGGCCACTTTTTGAATATCTCACCTTGGAAGAATCCACCTTCAAATGCCCTGGAAACGTTGGCTAGAATTAAGGATGGAAGGCTGCTTGCCTAAATCTGAAAAGCCAGAATAAGTGTGGGTACAAATGATTTTCTTTTGAGTATAAAGATAGGCTATAAAGTCCCAACTTCTGCCTGAGTTCACGGTAACAAGCCGAATGCAGTACATGGCAAAGTGAATTTTTCAAAAATCATCTTAGATCAGCATAATCCTAAAATATTAACTCCTCACACTACACCAAAGACACAGGGAACAAATAAAGCAGAAAAAATGGAAGCAATGACAAAAAAAGAAAAATGGATAAAGGCAAAATTTAACCCACAGCTATTTTCTTCAACTCCATTAGGTGTACACACCCTCTGGTCAGTTTCCTTGGTTCTTCAGGGAGTGACAATGGCATGGATTGAGCAACGGCCTCTCCATGGAAAAAGTGCCCTTTCTTGCTGTCTACTCAGTTTCACTACTTTATTCCCTAAGCCAGCCCTACGTTTTTATTGTTGTTTTTCAAATTGAGTTTTGGATCTATTCTGTCATGTCCTTGCAGTGTTGCTGATATCTAAAAGTATAAATTTATAGATGAATGTGCAGGAGTAACATGTTGCAGTGAAAATTATTGCTTGCTTTTCTAAAGGATAAATAGCAAGCTTTCACATTTTAAAATATACTCGATCTATTGGGCAGAGTGAGATTTACCTAAATCTCTGTTGCAATCATTTGCTTGAATCTATGTGTTTTGAAACCATAGGAAAGTGTCCTGATCATTTTTTCCCCTCAAGATTACATAGTACAACAGAATTCAGACAACAGCATTAGATTAACCATTATAGATTGACCTATTGCTGAGAGTTCCATCCAAAAACTGTGGAACAACACATTTGACCTGAAAATAGAGATGTTCTCATGACTAAAGATACAGCTATCAATCTTATGAGATCTTAGAAGTCTCATAAAATCTCCAAACCTTCTAATTTTTTTTTTACAAAATACATTTCCTACTAGAATAACTGTGAACGGCATTTCTCATAGCATTACCTATGTTGAGAAAATAATTATCAACGGGTCAGATTTACTATAAGAAGTTTTTTTATCAAGTTTTCTATTTAGTAAGTGTTTGGGTCCACATATGTCTGTGACTTACTGGTCAGCTGGAAGGAAGACCCACTGAGCCTGTGGGCTAAGAAAAGAAGAAGAAACACACGCAGCAGTTAGCGTGAGAGAAACAGAGGGCAACCCTGCTCGTATGCAGATTGAGTGTAGGTTCACCTTGTAATAAATATTTTATGATTTCATGAGTTTTTGTTTTTCTTTTTTTTTTGATGTTCACAGACAGTTTTTATTAGCCAGAGTCCCACCTTTTTAGACAAGTGGTATGGAGGTTTTTGATCAGATTTTTAAGAATTGATTCAAGTTCCCTCCATCCCCACGTGCCCTCCATGGTAATACTCAGCTCATCACTATAGTAATTCAAATGGGCAGCATCAACTTGCAAAGATAAATCGTATTTTATTCATAATCTCTACTCTTTTATTGTTTGGGGAGGAGAGAGAGGAAGGCATGCAGGGGAGGAAGTATTCCTTGTAGCAGGTGATGGAGGAGCCTCTTGGGACATGTCCTGTTGGGGCCACAAGCCAAAACCCATTCGAGTCTCTGGAGGAGAATGGCAGTTATGAAGACAGTGTGGTTCTCTCTGCCATCTCCTAGTGGACAGATATCTAGGTGGTATAAGAGCAGAAAAGGGAAAACAAATTCAAAAGGAGCAACTTCATTAAATAAACTCTGGAACTCACTAAGGACAGGACAACTTCTGACAAAGACAATGGTACAGCTTTGGAGCCTTAGGGGACTAAGATGACAACGGTGCCCTTGGCAGAAGCCAGCGAGCCTCCTTTGCCCAACGGAGAGGAAACCATGATGCCAGGAGGACTGGCTGCAGAGCCTGGCACTTGGAAGAAGTGCACTAGGTGTGAACACGTGCGGCACAGCCCCGAAATTCCAGAAGGAGCTGCGAGGGGGAATTTCCAAGGGGACTAGAGGTCTTAAATTAGCAATGAAACATAAGAACTGCAGGTAAAAATGTGAGGAAAATTAATTATTTCTATCAAAATTTATGATAATTTTATTTGTTGAGCACTGTGAGGGCTTTCATGCTAAGCGTTTTATATGTATGTCATTTTATTGAAAATTCATAAATCGTCATGAAGTGTGTAGTGTTGTCTCATCTTTCAGACGACCACTGATGTTACGTGACTTCCTCAGGGTGGCAGAGCCAGGGTTCAGTTCCTGCACCCTCTGACCTGAAGTCCATGCTCTTAACTGCTATTCTCCATTGCTGCCCTTGTGAATGACACATGAACTGGCCCAAAATGAGATAATTAAGAAAAATACTAAGGAAGTATTTACCAGATTTGATACTATAATTTTGAATGTATTTTAAATATACTGCCACTTAAATTTCTGTTTTCATTTCTTAAATTACAGATTAGATCTTGCTTCTCCCCTGCTTAAATGCCTCCCCACAGGTCCTAGACTATAGCCCCTAATGACATGCTTCTAGCCCATCTTCTAACCGTCTCTCAGTCTACCTTCCCACCTGTCCACACCCCAGATTCCTACCATGGCTGACCACGGGCCAAGTTTGTGATCATACCTGCCCCTTTATTAATAGTGCTGTGCTTTCTTCTCTTCAAAGTTCAACTTAAATATCACTTCACCTACAACAGTCTCCTCTGAACTCACAGGCAGAACTAATGACTCCCCCTTCCACATCATTACTGCACATTTCTTTAGATTTCCTTAAAACATTTTCTTTCAAATATCAATTTGCATGTCTGATTCTTCTACGAGAGAGCAAGTCACTCTGGGGCAGAACACTTTTGTCTTCTTAATCTCATTTTCCCGGTATACGGCATCACATATTTGGTGCCCAAGAGCCACTCAATAAATTGATTGAACTAAGTTTCCTGGCTTTGGTTATAACCAAGTTTACATCAGAGTTATGTTGACTTAATTATTTACATTAATCAAGTTAAATGTATCTTCTTTTCCATAACCATTGCCCCCTTCTTTTCCATGGTCCCAAGAGGTACATTCCCTCACCAGCCAATCTTCTACTTTCTTTTAAGGTTGCCATATAAAATACAAGTCTCACAATTCAATTTGAATTTCAGATACAGAGTAAATAATTCTTTTAGTATGGACCACATATTGCATGGTACCTAGTTATACTAAAAAAAAATTGTAGTTTATATGAAATTCAGAATTGAACTGGGTGCCCTGTTTTTTTTATTTGCTAAATCTAGCAGCCGCTTTTTCTTTACAATCCTCTTTAAACCATTATTTTCCACAAGTGACTCATGGTGGTCCCATCTTTGGTCCTAAAATAGAGCCTTGCTCTTAATGGAATGTATTTGCTTCATAGGGGTAACATAAAACATAACCACGCAGGCCTCCCAAATTCTCAATGGCCCCCTTATGGTGGTGGTATAAGACACACAGAAGGAAAACATCTCTGTAACAAACTGATATGACATACGATTGCTTATGCTCCCATATCAGGCTGTCCTTCACCCTTCAGCTTTGACCTTGAGTATGGTTTTCTCCTTGTGCTCCTGTATCCTTTCAGTCACTTTTTAGGCTCTTCTTCCTGCTAAACTTCCCCAGTTCTAGCTAGGTCCAGGAGTCCTTACCTTGAATGCTTCCTCTGTGGGTGGCAAATCTGTTTGTCCCTGACCTTTAAAGGGAAATGGATAGGTCTGTGGTTTTCTTTCAAAGGGTCCCACCTGCATTTTTCATTCAGGAAGGCGATGGGGCAGACACTGGGCCAGACATTGCTCCCCACCTGCAAAACACTGGAGAATATTCAGTGAGGGAAGGCTTGCTAATTGCCAACAGAGGCAGCACAGTGAGCATTTCAGGGACTGCCTTCTCTCTTAACACCTAATGAATTACAAGTGATGAATCTCTTATTCCCAAAGACCAAGAAATTCATTTGTTACTTAGAAAGGTTTTGTCTGTAGCAGTGCTCTCTTATAGCATTTTCTGTGATTGTGGAAATATTTTATTCTGTACTGTCCCATACAGTAGCCACTAGACACATGTGGCTACGGAACACATGTTGACATGTGGTTAATGTGACTGATTTTTAAATGTTATTTAATTTTAATTGATTTAAATTTAAATAGTTACATGTATCAAGAGGCTACAGTGTTGGACAGTGTAGGCTGATAGCATTTAATTGACTATAAGGACTAAAGATATTTTATTTAGGGAAGATGGAAAAGCTTCTACAGTTTTGGGCAAGGTCTAGATAAGGTCTAAGTCAGAGACTGTCTTCTGTAGCTAATTTTGCCCTCAGGGGGCATTTGGCAATGTCACTTGTCACAACTGGAGATGGAGGTACTACCAGCATCTAGCAGGTAGAGGCCAGGGATGCTGCTAAACACACTACAATGCACAGACCAGCCTCCCACAGAAAATAACTGTTCTGCTCAAAATGGAAATACTGTCAATGTTGAGAAACCCCGATATAGGCAAAGGAGTAAATGAGGTAACACAGGCACAAAACTTCTCTCAACTAGTCCCCACCTTCCTCCCAGGGCCTCCGTTCCCTTTAATCTCCAGATTTTATCATTATCCTTTCCAATCATCCTTATTTTAATTAATCTAATTATTTTTATTGTCCTGACTAATGAGCTTCCATTTCTTGGACTGGTTATGTTTTTTTGTAAATTATCTTATTTTTACAGCGATCTTTCAAAGTAGCCCATTTTTATGCCCACTTTATAGATGGGAAACCAAGGTCTAAGAGGTTAGGTACATTATGCTAAGTCAAAGACACGAGACACAAAAGGCCACATGTTGGATGATTCCATGAATGTGAAATCTTAAGAAAAGGCAAATATAGAGACAGAAAGTAGATTTGCGATTGTCAGGGGCTGGGGGAAGGGAAGAATAAGGACTGACTACTTATAGGTGTGGGATCTCTTTTTGGGTGATGAGGTGTCCTAAAATTAGATAGTGGTGATGGCTGCACAACTGTGAATATACTAAAAAGCAGTGATTCATATACTTTAAAAGGGTGAATATGACTTATACTTCAAAATTATTAAAAATATACTTGTATCTAAAATGTACAACATTAAAATATATTTTCATTAAATACGCACATTTAAGTGAATGTAAAAAATTAAAACAAACAAAAACTGAGGTGCAGTGTCTTGCCTGCATCACGCAGCTGGGAGTGGAGAGTCAGGATCGGAGGCAGGTCATCTGATGGCAGGCTTGTCACATGACTGACACGTTTCTTCCCTTCATTTCTCCCCAGAGTGTCAGGCGTTCATATTTCAAAGCCAGGAGGATCTAGATTTAAATCCCTGCTATACCTCTTAGTGTGGCAAATTATTACTCTTTCTAAAAAATTCTGTATTTTATTGTGGTAAGAACACTTAACATAAGGTCTCAGCAAAATTTTAAGTGTACAGTACAGTATTTTTGACTAAGGTACAATGTTTTACAACTGATCTCAAGAACTTATCTTGTTTAACTGAAACTTCATGTCCATTGATTAATAACCCCTCCATTTCTTCCTCCCCCTGGCCCCTGACAACTATCATTCTACTCTTTGATACTACCAATCTATTTTATTTATTGTTTTTATTAAGCTGTCAGGTGTTTTGTTTTTAAATTTTTATTGAAATATAGCTGATTTACAATGTTGTGTTAGTTTCAGGTGCGCAGAAAAGTGATTCAGTTATACATATATATAAATATATATATTATTTTTTTATATTCTCATCCATTATAGGTTATTTGAATTTGACTATTTTAGATTTATTTATTTATTTATTTTGAATTTTATTTTATTTTTTTATACAGCAGGTTCTTATTAGTCATCCATTTTATACATATTAGTGTATACATGTCAATCTCAATTTCCCAATTCATCACACCAGTACCACCACCCCGCCACTTTCTCCGCTTGGTGTCCATATGTTTGTTCTCTACATCTGTGTCTCTATTTCTGCCCTGCAAACCTGTTCATCTGTACCATTTTTCTAGGTTCCACATATATGCGTTAATAAACGATATTTGTTTTTCTCTTTCTGACTTACTTCACTCTGTATGACAGTCTCTAGATCCATCCATGTGTCTACAAATGACCCAATTTCATTCCTTTTTATGGCTGAGTAATATTCCATTGTATATATGTACCACAACTTCTTTATCCATTCTTCTGATTTAGATACCTCATATAAGTGAAATCATGCAGTATTTGTCTTTCTGTTTCTGGCTTTTCACTTAGCATAATGTCCTCAAGGTTCATCCATGTTGCCACATACTGAAGCATTTAAGAATCTCCTTCTTTCCTTCTTAAATAATATTCTATTGTATGTATATACGACATTTTCTTTATCCATTTATCTGTCAATGGATGTTACTCTTTCTTGAGACAATTTCTTTACAAAATGGTGTTGCTAATACTCATACTACAGGTTGGTTATGAGGGCTGCACATTATGCAAAATGTCTGACAGAAAATCTTCCTTCAGTAAAGTACAGCTATTGTTGAACTGCTCCACTGGGAAAACCCTGAGAGCATCTTCTTTGGGGCTTCTGGAAGACAAATCTTAGACCTTGACTGCTGAGGCACCCTGGGCTGCCTAGGGCATGGATGGATCTGAATGGCCTCCCAAATCTGTGGGAGCAACTCTACTTTTTAGCTGCTTTATATATTAGGCTACCAAATAGAATTTTCTTTGAACACAGAGTTCTGTAAAAAGTTTGAACCCCACAGATCTAACCCACCCATGATTCTAATTTAAGGAACTGGACACAAGCATAACAAAAAAGTAAGCTAATTGGGGGAATACTTCTCTTTTATCCCCTCTTCAATTACACCATGTAGGAGGTCTCATCTGTTGAGAACCTATAAATAAAGTCTTCGTGACTTCTTTTTCCTGTGGGTGAAGACATATATACCTTGAGAGTCTTGAGTGCCTTGATTAAGGCATTTGTAGGCCATTAACCTCTCCTGGGCAAGTGACCAGAGAATTTTCCAAGAACAAGTGACGGAGTCAAGGCCAACTCCAAAATCAGAGAAGGGGGCAGGGGAGGCATGGCACAGCTTCTCAGCAACTTCCCCAACTGTTCGCAAATGTTCCATTCATTATCACTGTCTTTACATTTGTGGATGAGGGCCCTCTTCTAGTCTGCAAAACTCTTTGAAAACAAGAATGGGAGGAAAAGGCAGGTTCAACCTTCTGCCTGGGGAAGGAGGGGGACACTGGCCTTTATGAAACTGCCCTTAATGATATTTGCAATGGTTTAATATCTCTCTTTAAAGCAAACATCCTCTGTCTGCCACTCTGCTGAATGATCCACTCCCACTTTTCGAGATGCAGGCTCATTTAACAATTGGCAATCAAACCCGCTCCGGCAGCCACAATAGAAACTGTTGAGGTTCATTACACTGGAAAAAATATGCCATCTTTATTTCCATTCTATTGTTTCCCTAAAGATTAATAATACCCATTTTTTTCAATGGGCCATTTTTATGAAATTTCACTTGGATATATTTCTAAGTCCCCAATCCAGATGGTACATCTCAGAGTGAAGTCTGAAGTATGCTTCTTGTGCTGCTATTCTAAAGCATGGCACTGCTATTCTGGACACATTCATTAAAAAAAAAATGGCATTAGGAATCCAAAGGATGAAAACAATTTGAGATTAAAGAGTTTATGATGTGGAAGTGGGGAAATGCATTCTTGATTTTGATAGTGATTATCGATGATGACTTGATAGTAGCGTGCATGTTTGCCCAATTATTCAATTGGTGTGGTGAGTTTCTAGCAAAATCCTCATGGTATGTATCGGGCACTTAATATACATCTGTTAAAAAAACATTAAAAGAGTTACCCCTTGTGGTACTTTTGGGAATCTTAAGAAAGATATGGGGAAGTCAACAAAACTGTGAAAAGTTATTGCAACCAAAAAAAAAAAATAGTAGAAATAACAGATTTTAAGAAAAAGAGACTGTGGGAGTTTTAAAACACTATCCCTATTTTTTTAAACTTCTCCCATTGATAGGGTCCCCTTGGGTACACTTATGACAGCTGTGACCAACAGTATGGCAAAAGGGACTCTGTCCTCCTTCCACGGCTAGTGATAAAAGGCCAGGCAGCTTCTGTCTGGTTCCCTCAGGATGCTTGCCCTGGGGGAGGCCAGCCAGCCACCATTTACAAAGTCCAACCACCCTGAAACCACCATGCTGGAGAGGCCATACACGTGCTCTGGTCCACAGCCTGGTTGAGCTCCCAGCTGGCAGACAAGTAAACTGCCGACCATGGGAAGGTGCCATTGTGGGTACCCAGCTTCTCTGAGCATTCAGATGACCCTTATATAAGCATTCAGATGACCCCAAATGAGAAATGTCCAGTGAGCCCTTTCCAAACATGCTACCTTCAAAATTGTGAGCAAAATAAGATGGTTGTAGCTTCACACTTCTAGGTTTGGCGGGTAAATTGTTAAGTAGAAATAGAATCTGAAATAGGTATTAAATCTGTCCATAACTGAACCCAAGTTTTCTCTAAATGTTTGTACAATAAGTTCCTTTAGAAAGATTGGAAAAAATATTTCCAAATATAAAAGAACTTAAAGGGACTTAAAGAACTTGAAATGCTCAAGCCAACATCAGGTGTGCACCAAACACTGTGTATAACTAGGCCATCAAAATCCAAATGTGCTGTGGATTCAGTTAGATGAGGCTCAAAGGTCAGCCAAAGCTTCCAAAAGTCTAGATTAAATGGTAACTACAGCTGAGTAATGGGGATGTATGATTTGGTTCACTGTGCTATAGCTGTCCTTCTCCTGAGTGCTGATTCAGCCTGAGGAGGATGCTCCCACCCAGCTCCACCCAGCCCTGCCAAAAGGTGCCTTTCACTGGAAAGCACAGCTCGACTGTGCTGTAGTTGGCATTCACACCCCACCCCTAAACCAGAAATCCTCCGTTAGAGGCTAGATTAAGCTATGGACAGAGCCTCCTGGGGACCTGACATTGAGCAAAGATCCCTGATCTCTTTAACAAATGTGACAAATACTGACTGTATCTCTAGAATATTTATGATCTACATACCGATGCTGAAGAAGAAAAGATGAGTGAGCAAAAGCACCTGCCTTCAAAGAGCTCACAGTCTTGTGGGGTACACATTCAGGAAATATTATGACCCAGAACTGGAAGCTCCATAATAGAAGGATATGAAAAGTCTGAGAGGATCCCAGAATAGAAGGCATCTCAATCTGCAGGGCAGCTGGGGACAGCCCCAGAAAAGGGTGGGGACAACCTAAGGTTTGCTATTTGCTTCTTTCAAGGCTATACTGGCTGAATTTTGTAATCAGTAGAAAATAAGATGATTTTAAGTTCTGTATTTTTTTATAATGGGATGTATTTTAGATGATTATTTGCTTCATAAAATCATGTGAATATTTTAACTAATCAGCATTCTGCCTGCATTTAGCACGTTATTTTCTTCGAAAAAGTGTCATTGGCATACCCATAAATGCAAATATTTTTGCAAAATGATGCCCTTTGCATTATATAGCAAAGCCTACAGTTCGGAAAACAGAAATAAAACGATATGAGGACACCTAGAGAATGAAAAGAATATAGTTATCTTCTCTTCCTATCTTACAGAAAATCCCATAGTTTTTCCAAAAGCGTTTTAAATTATCTACTAATATAGCAGTCTCTCCTTTACTGCCTATTTTTTTTAAATTATCAACAAACGACCTCTTGACAGGTTTCAAATAGAGTGAGTAATTCTGTTCCTTTTGAAAAGACCTGTGGGCTTATGTCAAATGCACGCATATTCAAAGTATTTTTTTTTTAAGACTGGGGCAGTAGCTCCACTTATTTGCTAACTTTATCCTCCCACTCAATTGCTGTGTGCTCAAATGTGTGCTGTGTGTACACACGATCTCTCCCCCCTACACACATATACACACACACCCCATATTCCAGCTGGTATATGAAATTCTGCCCAGCACTTAATGAAAGCACTGTGACGTTAAGAGTAACACAAATGAACAAAGTATTACTGCCTTCTGTATATTAGGAACACTTGTTTTACCTTCTCTCCCATCAATGTCAGAATATGGAATGCAGAAAAGGCCTGGGCTTGCATCTGGCTTCAATGATTTATAGACTGTGTGATGTCAAGTTGATTTCTCCAGCCTTCCATTCCTCTATCAATATGATGGGGAATCTACCTCAACTACCTGAGGGTGCTATGAGGGTTAGATTGATAATGTGGAACATTATCTTTGCAAATATTAAAGCACCCAGAAAAGCATCAGCTTATTGTTCAGAGAGGTATTAAGAAATCAGTACCATTGCCTGTGGGGGGCTGTGCATTCAGCCCAAGAGGACTCTAGATTCAAGCTTTTACTCAGAGAACATCTGAGGGACATCTTAAGAGAACATGACTACAGAGTGAAATGCTTGGCTTCTATGTAACACACCACATTCCCAGCCTCAACCCCAGCCCCAAACTGGTCTCAATTTATCCAAAGCTATAGGACATTTCACATTCCCTAAGGTTCTATAAACGGGAATTTTAGAGAGATTAGGCCAATCAAGCCTAGAGCCTGTGGCAATCACAAAGTCATTATAACATAAATTCCTCTAACCCCATCCAGCTAGTATTTGTAAAATGATTTTTCTTAGATCTAAGTTGAAGAATATGCTGGATGGGCATCATTGCTCTCTCATACCTAACTGTGACGGATATCACTAATCTGTCATGGTCCGTTTTCCCATAGAGACTAAAGTTGGCCTCAGAATCCTTCTTAACCCATTGATAAAGTGATTAGAATTGACTTTTTAGAAGCAGCCTTGGGATCCCTGCTTTAAGAAGAAGAGATATCACATAAAAGTGGTCAGAGAGGTTTGGTTCACTGGAATTCACCTCCACCTTACTGATGTTTCTTTTGCATAAGTAAATTTCTTTTGTCAGTAAGATAACTGTTGAAATATTAACCCTAGTCCTCAGAAGCATTTATCAGACTACTTTAGACCTTGAAGCAAATTCTCTAGATCACTAAGTATGACTTTAAAGAAAAGAACCCAGCTAGATGATCAAACCACTCACTGCTATGACTTCCAATCCATGAAGAGAACTTGAGAATGGTTTTCTCCAAACTTATATGCTATTTACTATCTGTCTCAGGGCCCGCCTTGGTACTAATCTCTCAAATCCAGCATTTCTAAGAGTAATGCTTCAGTTATAAATATTGTTCAGGAGGTTGAAACTGTCTTATTAAAGATCAAAATAGTGCTTTGAGTATAGTGTTTCGCCTCTAATTTGTTTTATATACTATCCATTCTATAAATAGGCACTATTACTATGGGAACTCATTCCTCTTCAAAGACAAGAATGTACTGAAAATATTTCACAGTTATTCTATTCCTCCAAACGAGCCACTTAATTAACAGCAATAACATTAGTCATGTCAGAGGAAAAGTCATTTAGAATTTTTGCCAGGTGATGTCTTTATATATAAGCAGACACATTATCATAATGTGACACTTATGCTGGGTGCCCCCCACCCCAGGTCCAATGAATAGAACAAAGCAAATAGATCTTTGTCTATACAGGAGGCCATTAAATAAGCCTTATTCTTGAACGCTTTAAGAATACCAAATATTCTCTTTTCACACCACTTCCATTAAGAGAACTTTTAACTTGGAAATACACAATGTAGCTGCTCACAGTGAAAAAAATTTTACTCTGTCCCCTTCCTCACCCTTCTCCATGATTATAAGGAACTTAAATGTTCACTATGAATAATTAAAAGAATAAAAACACTAAAATTATTTAGAAGAAAATTTAAATCACTCATGATTCTACCACCCAGATTTAAGTATCATTAATACTTGCAAATTGTATATATTCTAAATATATTGTTAATGGTGTTTTTTTTTTCATTTTACAAAATATCATGGAGATCTTTCCCTGTAGATGAACCAAGCTCTACAGAACCATTTTAAAGCACTGTACAGTATTCCTTTGTGTGGACTAACTAGCATTCATTCAACAAGTTTCCTGTCACTGGACCTCTGGTTAATTTTCAATTATTTTTTAGCATAAATATCTTTGTTAACACATCTTTTTTGGTGCATATATCTTTGACTCATTATCTATATTATTTCTTAAAGTAAATTCCCAGAAATCAAGTTGCTGGGTTAAAGGGTGTACACATTATTTTTTAAAACATTTAATTGAATTGTGCCACACAAAACTATTGGGATCATAAGATCCCAGCACTATATAAAAAAGCATGAAGCCATTCGCAGAGGCTCTGAAGGATTCTTGACCCCTCACTGGCCTGTGGGGATGCTATTGCTGGCTGTGGGATGCAACCACATGGTATTACACAATCTTTTTTTTTTTTTTTTAAATAGGGTCCACCAACCTGGTTCCAACATTGTAAATAATGGAGTTTATTTGAACAATGGTGAAGGTGGCCAGGGTGTTCACATGAGTATCCTATCTACCTAAAAATCACATAACCAAATGAAAGAGTGACCGAGAAAGGAAAGATCTGAGAGATCTGTTTCTGCCATAAACATGCTGTGTGGCCCTCAGAGAGTCATTGACCCTCTCTGTGTTTTAATTGATTCATATTTCAAATATCAAATCTGTCTACAGTGTTTTGAGAATATAAAGGAGATAAAGAACAGTGTTTTGAGAACATTAAAGAGAATAATGCCTTGGAAAATACAAAATTTATTTGAATGATATCTATGAGTCATTCTTTCACAGAATATTGCTTTATGGTAAAAAAAAAAAAGATTACAGTTAGTAGATAAGTATAAAATGTTATAAGGTGTGACCACCTGGAATCAACCTGACATGCTGGAAACCTGGAATTTGCCGAAAAGATCAAGCAAAAAGCTATAATCTTCAGGAGTTTGGAATGCTTAATCAAATAAATTGAGATGCTCTGACATGTAGAAAGATCAATAAACATTTCGCATTAGCTAATTTTTTATATACTTTAATGAACCAAACTTGGGTCCACTTGCTCACACACAGTAAAGCCAATCTACTGACACTGGATTGTGGTGAAGGGAAAGTGCGTCATTTATTGCTGGGCACCAAGCAAGGAGTGCTTGAAGATACCCGAACTCCCCGATGGGTTTCAGCAAAGCATTTTTAAAGCCCTGGTGAGGGAGGGGCATCCCAAGGTATGTGATCAGTTCAGGCACAATTCTCTGATTGGTTGATGGTGAGGTAACAGGGTGATATCACAGGGGTTAACATTATCAATCCTTAGGTGCCAGTAGGTCTGGGGGCTACATGCTCAGGGTCATCAAGTAGTTAATTTCTTCCATTTGGTGGGGGTTTTTGCTTCTATAAAACTACCCAGGAACTGTGCATCTGATACTGTTATCTAGGTACTTCAGAGAAGAGCTAAAGCAGAGGATATGGGGGAGGGGTCTGTCTCGGGAAGGCCCCATAGGGTCCTGCTTGGTTACATATATGTTATTGTTTCTTTGAATATTATTGCTCATATCTAGTTTTCAATATAAGACATTTAATCTGTGATTCAATGCTTGATATGAAGTCAAGTGAATCTTGCATTTATTTATTTATTTATTTATTTATTTATTTATTTAAATTAGAGATGGATCTGTGAAATTACCAAACAAATGCACTCTTTGTTTTCTTGGCCACTTCATGCTAAGCATCATGCTAATGCGGTTTCCTGAATTCAGATGAAAAGAAGCTTCTGACTTTCTGGTGCCCTTCTGTTTTCAAGCTTAAACTATAATGCAGAGGAAAATATATTTCCCTATTACAGAAGTGACACATGACAAGGAACAGGAATAAAAACCAAAAGGAAGATCAAGACATCTGTTGGGAGATTCCATTAGAGGCCAAAGCAGGGGTCTCAGGGTTTAGCACCAACATCTTAGATCTCTGCCCTTTTAAGTCAGATAAAAGAGGGCCGGTAGGTTAGCCATCCCTCCCAGGTCCTTGCCTCCTTTAGACAAAGCTCTGGCCCCTGTTTTGTTCAGTGTGGAAGTCAGAAGAGGGTCTGACTGGGATTCCGTCTTTCTTCTGAGGTCACCTTCTGAGTGAGCACACCTGCCCATGGAACCACTTAGGAGGCTGATGGATTTAAAAACAAAAACAAAAACAAAACTGGTAGTAATTGCCTATGTGGGATTCAGCACTCCCAGCCCTTCTTGTTCTAAAGTGAAGTCACTCTAGTCTAGACTGTCCAGTCACGTGGCCACCTCATCTATCACCCAGTGCCCTGGGCATGTGGTATGCTTCCAAAACAGCAGCTGCCCAAGGAGCACTCTGTCCACCTCTCTAACTGAACAATGGGTAACCTTTACTCCTCACTCATTATCTACCCCAGGCTTCTCAGATGGTAATTAACTTAAAGGGTTTTAAAAGTCACACCTGAATAACCCATTTCCTAGAATTCCTTCCTCAAAGGAAGGCATCTTGCACTTCCCCTTTCCCACTTTCCTCCAGCATCACTCAGGTCTCTGGCCCTCCATAGACACCCTCCTTGCACACGCGCTATTCTGCACTATTCCGATTCCCTTCTTGCTCAGCTACCCTGATGCTTTTCTCCCAACAGTCTTCTCCTTGCACTTCCAAGCCTTGAGGCTATCTCTTCACAGTACAGAGATGTTGGCTTCAACGTGTTGAAATAATACAAAATTTCACCTTTTAGGCATTTTTGATTTAATCTAAAATTGTCTTATCAGCTGGAGAGCTGTGATTCTCCAGATATTCCAATGATGCTAGAATTCTCAGAGCCACAGGAAGCCTGCAGCTAAGAATGAAATGAGGTTTTTTTTTTTTTCCAATGATGAAAATCCCTACCCCTTTATCCTTTTAAATCTCCCTTCTGACAAGAAGACTACCTTGAAGGCAATGTGTTTGCTTCTAAAGGACAGACATGATATGCTTGCCTCATATTTAGCGGGTCTTGACCCTCTGAGGACCATGACAGTACTAGACATAGCCCATCTCCCCCAGCTCAGGTTTCTTGGTGGGGGGAATGCAAATTTTGAAGTCTGTAGGAAGAGGGAGGAGTTAGTTTGCATATGGATTTTCAAGACTGACTTGCATGAGTCAAGGTCATATGATAAGTTCTTTCATGTCATCTCCCCAAGAGTCTTCTCCCCAACCCTTCTACTAATAACATAATATCAAAAACACCTAATAAAAATTCGTTATTTTCCAGACACTGTTCTAAGCCCATTTTATATCATCAGAAAGGCTTATTCTGTCATAACAAATGTTTTTCATTTATTTATTTTGATTTCATTAGTATCAAGAATGAATTTGTCAAGTTCTTCCTTCACGCCCAGTGTTTTATAAGAAAAATCATGATTTCCTTAGTCACCAAACAACAATCTATAAAGAAGGTAGTAAGCCCATGTTTAAGTTAGACTTTTTAAAAACCTAGCATGTATTAAACCATTACGGCATACCCCGTCCTTGTGTATACATTATCTAATTTACTTCTCATGGCAACCTCAGAGGGGAATGTCAGGACACCCCACAAAAGCATGATGCTGTTGTTCTTCCCAGCAACCGTACTTGCTTCTCCAGAAAAACCACACAGAGACAGACATTACCCAGAGTTCTGTGTCATCTGTGTCATTATCATCTTATTAATGTCATTAACAATTTCCTCCTCAGTAGTCAAAAAAAAAAGGATCACTTGCCTTAGAGTAGTAATAAAATTACCAAGCTATTATGATGATGCAGTAACCAAGAATGAGTTCAGAACAGGGGATCATATTTTTTACTTTAGTGAACTGACAACTCCACAATTAAGAGGACATGGTTACTGACATGACAAATGAAAAATTTTCTAATGAGAAATTTTACCTTATTGTGTTAAGAACAGGATAATGATTTCCCTGGGATGGGAGAATACCACTGTCTTCTTTATATTGGAAGGCTCCCCTGATAAGAATACTGCATTAGGGCCCAAACTTAAGTCAAAGCTAATGTGTGACCTCTATCCCCTACCCCTTAATATTTCTATAATAAGTATAGGCTCCGAGCTAGAAGAACTATCAAAAGAGAACTGCATCCATCAAGCTTCTGCCTTCATATTCAAATATTTAACTCAACAGTAATATGGATGCCCCTTTTTCCAGTTCCAGAGTAATCACTGGACATGTCCTACCAATGTCTAAAACAAACTTTCCTATGTCTATACACTCCTGAAACACTCTCCCCAGTTTGACCTCCGCCCTTCCATCCTTCTTACCCAATGGTTTTTCACACAAAGCCCCTGAATAAGATCTCTCTCTCTCTCACTGCTGCCCCCACACACTCATGCGTGTGCATGCCTGCACACATGAACACACACACTCAAAATTAATGAGTAACCATGCGTGCCACTCTCCTTTGCCCACAGTTTTCTGTGTATCACAAATGACACAGTGGTGCTTGGCTTCCTCTCCCATCTAGATCTCACTATGAGAAGCTCCTTGCTGTCAACCATGTTGTCCTAGCTCATGCTTACCTCTTCGAGTGTTCGTACCTATACAGTCGCATAATCCTAGAGACATACATACATTCTGTCTAAATCTCTTTCACTCTGTCTCTGGGTCTGCATTAATTTCCACCTCCCTCTATCTCCTCTCCATTCTCCACCATTCCCAACATGCTCCAGTCTCCTAGTAGATGCCGCAGCACTAGTTCTATTAGGGACTCTTTTAGGGTTGGGTGACCTAAGGGGATGGGAGGGGCCATCAGTTTCTCAGACCCTGATTTAGAGCCAATCATCAGAGTGGTTTTTTCTTTCTCTAGTTGTGGCGAGTGGGGGCCATTCTTCATTGTGGTGCGCAGGCTTCTCACTGCAGTGGATTCTCTTGTCACGGAGCACGGGATCTAGGCGCGTGGGCTTCAGTAGTTGGGGCACATGAGCTCAGTAGTTGTGGCTTGTGGGCTCTAGAGCGCACGTTCAATAGTTGTGGCGCACGGGCTTAGTTGCTCTGTGGCATGTGGGATCTTCCCAGACCAGGGCTCAAACCCGTGTCCCCTGCATTGGCAGGCAGATTCTCTACCACTGCGCCACCAGGGAAGCCCCCATCAGAGTGTTTTGATGAGACTGTCATGTGGGACAGAATCAAAGACTTGCTGTGGCTCATGTAGATTACATCTATTGCTTTTCTCCTATCTCTGTGACCTGTCATTCTGTCATAGGAGGAAATTGAATTGGCCCACATGATTTTCTTTTTACAATACCATGCTGGTTGCTACCCAGTTCCACAGGCTTCGCTGAGAGATGGAAAATTGATTGCCAGATGCTGAGTTTGGGGGTCTTCCTAAGCACTGAAGGTGACTGATGATTTGATACAGGTGGAATTCACTTTATCCAGTGGCTGTTTCTCTTAGAACTGGTGCAAATTAAATTTTATACAAATCGGATTTTCCTTCCTTGTTGTTTTGTGTTTTTAGATACATGATTTCAGATGGAGCCTTAATGGTCTGTATTTTATGATGTTTGAATTGTTAACATTATCCTCTTTCAACCCTCAGGCACTTTGGCACTTTGTTAATGATATATATATATATATATATATATATATATATATAAATATACTGGGTGAGCCATAACAAATAAGAAATATTAGGCACTTCCCTGGTGGTGCAGTGGTTAAGAATCCGCCTGCCAATGCAGGGACACGGGTTTGAGCCCTGGTCTGGGAAGATCCCACATGCCATGGAGCAACTAAGCCCGTGCACCACAATTACTGAGCCTGTGCTCTAGAGACGGTGAACCACGACTACTGAGCCTATGTGCCTAGAGCCCATGCTCCACAACAAGAGAAGCCACTGCAATGAGAAGGCCACACACCACAACAGAGTAGCCCCTGCCCGCTGCAACTAGAGAAAGCCCACACGTAGCAACGAAGACCCATTGCAGCCAGAAACAAACAAACTAATTAATTAATTAATTAATTTAAAAATAAAAGAAATATTAGCCTAGAAATATTAGCTGTCAGACTATTTCCTAAAGTTTATATAGTGAAGGCAGAGCCCCTTCTAATATTAATAACTACCCTTTTTTGAACACCTATCATGAAACAAATGTCTTGCTAGGTGCTTTAAGTATATTTTTATCATTTAATCCTTCTAAAACCTTAGGTGGTGGTGGTTATCTACATCTTTAGGTAATCCCACTGACGCCCAGACATAATATATAATTCGCCCAGAGGGAAGTGGTAGACACAGGATTGGAAACCTGCAAATATGAGCATATTACTTTCCCTTTTTTACACAAAAGGTAGCCTACTACTCACACTCTTCTTTGTCTTATGTTTTCTCTGAACAGTGTATCTTGGAGATCTATCCAAAATGGCACATAGAGTGGTCACATTGTTTGTTTGTTTGTTTTCTTCAGTTACATAATATACATTTGTATGGATGGACCATACTTAATTTAACCATTTCCCTAATGACAGACTTTGGGTTGTTCCCTAATATTTTGCTATTAAAATATACCATAATAAAATTTTACACATCATTCCACATCACGTAAAGGATAAATTCCAAGCATAGACTTTCTCTGTATTCTTAGGGTAGTATAAACATTTGAAATTTTATAATCTTTATAGTTATTTTTAAACAGATTTCCACCGGAGCTGTACAAATTTATGCTCCTCCCAGCACTGTATGAGAATGTCCATTTCCTCATAGTCTCACCAATAGAGTATATTATCAAATCTTGGATTTCTGCCAATCTAATAGGTGGGGGAAAAAAACAGAATCTCAATGTAGTATTAATTTGCATCTCTAAAATCCTCAACTAAATACTAGCAAACAGAATCCAAAAGCACACTAAAAGGATCATACACCATGATCAAGTGGGGTTTATTCCAGGAATGCAAGGATTCTTCAATATACGAAAATCAATCAACATGATACACCATATTAAAAAATTGAAGAAGAAAAACCATATGATCATCTCAACAGATGCAGAGAAAGCTTTCGACAAAATTCAACACCCATT
>NC_041225.1:5020029-5020310 GCF_002837175.3 Physeter macrocephalus | reverse complement strand
GGAACCTAAGTGTCCATCGACAGATGAATGGATAAAGAAGATGTGGCACAAAAACAGAAATATAGATCAATGGAACAGGATAGAAAGTCCAGAGATAAACTCACACACATATAGTCACCTTATCTTTGATAAAGGAGGCAAAAAATACAGTGGAGAAAAGACAGCCTCTTCAATAAGTGGGGCTGGGAAAAGTGGACAGGTACATGTAAAAGTATGAAATTAGAACACTCCCTAACACCATACACAAAAATAAACTCAAAATGGATTAAAGACCTAAATGT
>NC_041225.1:5012829-5019436 GCF_002837175.3 Physeter macrocephalus | reverse complement strand
AGATTGCCAACAAACACATGAAAGAATGCTCAACATCATTAATCATTAGAGAAATGCAAATCAAAACTACAATGAGATGTCATCTCACACCGGTCAGAACGGCCATCATCAAAAAATCTAGAAACAATAAATGCTGCAGAGGGTGTGGAGAAAACGGAACACTCTTGCACTGTTGGTGGGAATGTCAATTGATACAGCCACTATGGAGAACAGTATGGAGGTTCCTAAAACAACTAACAATAGAACTACCATATGACCCAGCAATCCCACTACTGGGCACATACCCTGAGAAAACCATAATTCAAAAAGAGTCATGTACCAAAATGTTCATTGCAGCTCTATTTACAATAGCCAGGACATGGAAGCAACCTAAGTGTCCATCACCGGATGAATGGATTATGAAGATGTGGCACATATATACAATGGAATATTACTCAGCCATAAAAAGGAACAAAATTGAGATATTTGTAGTGAGATAGATGGACCTAGAGTCTGTCATACAGAGTGAAATAAGTAAGAAAGTGAAAAACAAATACCATATGCTAACACATATATATGGAATCTAAGAAAAAAAAAAAGGTCATGAAGAACCTAGGGGTAAGATGGGAATAAAGACACAGACCTAGTCGAGAATGGACTTGAGGATATGGGGAGGGGGAAGGGTAAGCTGTGACAAAGTGAGAGAGTGGCATGGACATATATACACTACCAAACGTAAAATAGATAGCTAGTGGGAAGCAGCCGCATAGCACAGGGAGATCAGCTCCGTGGTTTGTGACCACCTAGAGGGGTGGGAAAGGGAGGGTGGGAGTGAGGGAGATGCAAGAGGGAAGAGATATGGGAACATATGTATATGTATAACTGATTCACTTTGTTATAAAGCAGAAACTAACACACCATTGTAAAGCAATTATACTCCAATAAAGATGTTAAAAAATAATTTGCATCTCTTTTATTAACAATGAGATTAAGCAATTTTTATGTTTGGATTTACTTGTCAGTGACTATTTGTTTATATTCTTTATCAGTTTTTCTTTGGGGTCAAAGGTTTGCTTCAAAATTTCCAGACAACCTTTTTATATGAGGGAATTAGACTTTTGCCTGTTAACATGAGGTGGAAATACTTCTCCCAGTTTATTATTGGTCTTTTAAATGTTTCCCCCATGAAGACAATTTTTATTTTCATATGGTTGGATTTATCTTTTTTCTTCAATGACTAATGGAGCTTAAGTCATAGTTTAAAAAGCCTTCAAACTCCAAGGTTATAAAGGGCTTTTCTCTACATTTCTTTCTTTAGCACTTTTTTGGTTTCAGTTTTTACATTGAAAGCTTTGATTTGTTTGTAATTTATATTGGCATGTGGCTTGAGATACCAACCCAACTATAATTTTATGTATTTGTTTTACACTACAATACTATTTATTGAATGATCTCTTGTTTCCCACTATTTGAGATGGTGCCTTTTTCATACAATGAATTTCCAAATGCATTTGGATCTACTGCCTGTAATTTGCATTCCTTCCCAGAAATCTATTCATATGCTTACAGCACACTCTTAATTCCTACACACTTTCATTGATCTTTTTTGGTATTCATACATTTTATAATTAGCTTATTTTTGCATATGAATTTTAGAATAGATATGTCTCATTCTACAAATGTGGCGCTAATTTTACTGACATCACATTACATATATAACTTGACTTAATGACATCTGCCATCTTTATGCTATTATGTCACCTTATCCAAGCATGTGGTGTGTCCTTCCATTACTTCTAGACTTCCTTTGTGGTTTCAGAAGTGGCGGAAAGTTTCTTTATAGGGAACATACAAAATAAAATGTTTATTTTGGAGTTTTTCCATTTTTTGTATGCTGTTTTAAATTGATGTTTTCTACCATCATATATTCTAACCGGCTATTTTATGGAGGCTATTGATTTTTACACAGTAATTTCATATAACAGTACTTCACTGAATTTTGTTTATAGTAATTGTTCAGGTATTAGTTTTTGAGCCAAGATTGATATACTTTATCACATTAGAAAAGTATCCATGCATTTTTATTTTGAGTGTGTGCTTTTTAAAGAACGATTGTTGAATTTTGACAAATTTTTATTTCAGGATCTGTGGAGATGATTGTTTTACCTTTATATAAGTATAATGACTTTTATGAGTACATTCCTTTGTAGTGTTCCAATAAATCCCAACGCATTAAAAAAAAGTATTATTATTTTACCTGGTGGCTCCTTTCTGTTTAGCCATATTTTACATAAGACTTTCGTAATAGTATCCAGAAGTAAGACTGTGGTCAACAATAGTTACAGGTTGGCACACTGGGTGAGATCTGCAGAACCGGTATTCCTGTGGTGCTCTCTGAGATCTGCTCCACTCAATCCTCTCACAAAACACCTCAAGCCCTCCTCCTCTTCCTCCCAGGCAACTTTGGCTCCATCTCAGCTTTGCCCTTCCTTATAAATACTTAAGAAGTCTATGGAGTTGAGAGAATGTCAATGTCTCCTTGTGTTTGTGTTATTTCTAAGAGAAGAAAAAAAAGTCACACAGCCACCTTCAAAACAAATCCCAAGGTTTACTTTCTATATTTAGAACAAATGTAGTTGATTTTTATGTTCCACTATCACAATTACACATGGAATCATTGTTATTCGTATATTTGTTTAACCTCTTCTATTCTAGAATGTCCTCAGTTACCATCTGTACATAGCTGCAACCATGCCCATCAGAATTATTCAAATCTAACAATTTTCTAGACAGTTTTAAAAAAGTATGTTCATGGCAATACATGTTGAGGTATACAGCAATGCACATAAATATTTTCACTGTAAAATACTTAAACAATATAGAAATCTATAAAACAAAAAGTGAAATCTCCCTTCTTTTCTTAGCTTATGTTTTATATGTTTTTATGGCTCTACCCTTCTGCACTTCTATACATTTGTATCATGTATAATTTTTTAACAGATATAAGATCCAAGGAACGTATACATCTTTGTGCACGTCTGTATGTCTGTGGGATAGATGCCTAAGAATGGCATTATTGGGGCAAAAGATATACACATTTAAAATCTTTTATAGATATTGTCCCATTGCTATCCAGAAAAGCTATAATAATTAAGCTTCCTATCATGAAAATACCAATTTTTGCACACCATTGCCATAATTGGATATTATAAATTGGGTTATTTTTGGTTCTTTTAGTTTGCATTTTCTTATCATTATTGATGTTGAACACACTTTTCATGTCTATTGACCATTTATATTTCTTCTCTAGATACCCTTTCATATCTCTTGTCCATTTTTCAAATTTTTATTTATTTGTAGGAGCTCATTAAATATACTGGATATTAATTATTGGTTACATATGTTATGAATAATTCCTCCCATTCCATCACTCAGTTTTTCACCTTAAATTCAGGACACTGAAGCCGTTTTCATTTTTATGAAATCAAACACTCCATCCTTATATTTTGGCTTCTGGGTTTAGTGTCTTTGTTTATTGTTTAATTAAGAGAACAAAAAACAACTATTGCCGGTAAATGCTTCTGCCAAAAGGATCTGCATCCAGCCTTGCCTTCCTGGTTTTGAAGATTGAGACAATGATACAAAGCCATGATATCCAGAATCCCCAAGGTGGTGAGAGCATTATGACCCACAAGACAGTTGTTATTATTGAAAATCTTGTCCAAGGGCTTGAAACTTCACTCTTGTACATTTTCCCATCAGTATAGTCATCAAATTTGAGTTTTCCTTTGCTGACTAAAGATTGTGTGGGGTCATTATGCAGATTACTCACTTTCAGTGTCCAAAGTTAGGGAGAATTGGGAAATGGGAGCTGGCCCTGGCACATTCCAGAAGATAATTAGAATTTCCTTTTCTTTCTTTTCCTTTTCTTTCTTTTTCTTCTTCTTCAAAGATTATCATCTCAAAAATGTGTGTTTTTGGATGGGAAACAGCATGTTCATTATTAACTGAAGATGTTAAATAAATTACAATCATATTTAATTAATTCAAGTTTTCCTTTCATTTTTGTTTTCCACTTACATGTCTTTCTCTATTGGTTTTTCAAGCTTCTTTTACCAAAAAAGCATACTGTTTCCAACTTGTGTTTTCCAAAACCTGGTCAATACTTCCATATATGCCTTGGAGACTTGGCCCAATTATTTCCTTTTTTATCCCCTTCTCATTGGCCAAGGCCAACACTGACACAAAGTGCTTACATCATGGTAACATGATGGCTCATTGCCTCCTCTCCTTTGTGGAGGATACTTTTGCTAAGTGGGCTTGTGGCCCAGGTCCTTATGTTTAGAGAAATCTACATTCCTGAGGCTCTTCATTGTTAACAATGCTCTTTCTTTTAAGACTTGTTGTGTGTTGTAGTGTGTTTTTATGCTCTGTTCATGTGTACATGTGTATCACTATTCTATAAACAGAGCAGAGACCATGATGCACTGATATATTTAGTACCTCCCTCCCTCATGAAAGGCCGACCCAGCCAAGGTAAGATACTTAAATTTTAGTTTGTGAATTAGAAAAAATTGTCGAGCTGTCTTGTCATAAGTTCTTTCTCACTATCCTTCTGCCTCCCATTAACTTCTGCAATTCAGTAAACTCTTCATCAGGAAATATGCACCTAAACTAGACCCTAAATTTAGGACCTAGGACCCTAGGTCCTAAATGTTAATTAACTTTTCTTAACTCTGAAAAAATGCCCTAAAGTTCTCTTTCTGTCATGAAGCTTGGAGACCCCTGAGATGAGAGTCAATGCAAGGTCTCTAGAGATGTAAATTTATAATTGAGGCTAGTGAACCCATGCACGCACATTAGTTCAAGCCTTCCTATCCACCCTCCCCACACCTGCGAGGTGCTGACCAGTGCGACTGTCATGGAGGAAGAAGTGAGCTGTAAATTTAAAAGCTCATATCAAGCTACCTGGGCCAGAATTGCAGCCTAGATACTTACTATGCCTCAGTTTCTTATGTTGTAAATTAAGAATGACAAGGGTAGTTAAAACAATACAAGGCACTTAGTAATGATCAAATGTAGCAGGAGTAATCATAGCAGCAGGAGTAGTCATAGTATCCCTCATCATAGACCTCAAAAAGAATAACAGTGAGATAAATTGGGGAGACCATATAAGCTCTTTCCATTAATAATATTTATCTGGTCTCAGCTCAAAGCTCATTTGTTCACAGTATAATAACAGAATACCAGTACAATTGTTTCCTATTGTTGTTGTAACAAATTACCAAAACCAAAGTGGCTTAAAACAAACGTGTGTGTATATATAATTATATGTATATATAAATAATATATGTATTATTTTATAGTTCTGGAGGTTAGAATCTGAAAATGGGTCTCACCAGGCTAAGACCAAGGTGTCAGCAGGACAATGTTCCTTCTGGTAGTTTTAGGAAAAACCTGTTTTCTTGCCTTTTGTGCTTCTAGAAGCTTCCTGCATTCCTTGGCTCTTGGTTCCCTTCTTTCATCTTCAAAGCCAGCTCTTCAGATCTCTGACTCTAGTTTTCTGCTTCCCTCTTCCACATTTAAAGGACCCTTGTGATTCCATTGTGCCCATCCTGAAAATCCTGGACAATCTCTTGATTTTAAGCTCAGTTGATTAACAACCTTAATTACATCTGCAACCCTAATTCCCCTCACCATGTAACATGATATATTCAAAAGTTCCAAGTATTAGGGTATATGTGTACCTTTGAGTGGCCATTATTCTGCCCCTCAGAGGCAGCACTACTCCTGGGAATGAATAGGAAAAATTAAAACATATTCACAAAGAATGGAATATGGAAAATTAGAAAAAATATATTTATGTTCCAAAAGTTCTCCACGTTTGAAGTTTGTGTAGTTGTGATTTTCCCCTCATGATGAATACAAAAAGGAAGGTCCCTGTGGCCTATATGTGAAGGCCCCAAGAAACTGGGGAACTGGGGGAGATTTTATTCTCCTTGACATCAATGCTTCCTGGGGAAGCAACTCTTGGAGATAATCAAAGGGGAGGGGTATACCAGTTAGTAACAAGGCATATAGAACAAGGGAGATGAGATGTAAAATAAATACAGCCCCCCAATTTATGTGTTCAAAAATATTTATGAAGTCCCTATTGTGTATTTGACACTACTCTGGTGTCTGGGGCTATAGCCACAAATAAGGCCAATTTGATCCCTACTTAATTAAAAAATTGTGCTTGTGAGGAGGGAGATTGGGAGTGCGGGGTGAAGACAAGAAGAGTAAACTGACAAATAGATGAAATAATTGCAGACAAATGTAAGTGATGTAAAAACAATAAAAGCATGATGAGTTAGAAAGTGCCAAGGTGTAGGTGGGGACATCTTTTAGAGTAAGTAGTCAGTACATGCTGCTCAGAGGAAGTGAACTTTGATCAGGTATAAGACAGATATACAGGGGTCAGCCACGTGGAGACAGGGGACCAGGTTTTCTGGGCAGAGGAGACAGCCAGTGCAAAAGTCCTGAGCTTGGTGTGTTCAGAGAACAGATAGAAAACAAAGATCAACCTGGTCTTTGTGTTTTTTTTGTTTTTTTCTCCCTTGCCTCCATGTGTTTGTATTTTTTACAG
>NC_041225.1:4996874-5012464 GCF_002837175.3 Physeter macrocephalus | reverse complement strand
GTATTGAGGTGCTCCTATGTTGGGTGCATAAATATTTACAATTGTTATATCTTTTTCATGGATCGATCCCTTGATCATTACGTAGTGTCCTTCTTTGTCCCTTGTAATAGTCTTTACTTTAAAGTCTATTTTGTCTGATATGAGAATGGCTACTCCAAAACAACAGAATTCACCATTTTCACGGAATATCTTTTTCCATTCTCCAGGATAGATCATACCTTGGGTCACAAACCTAGCCTTGGTAAATTTAAGAAAATTGAAATTGTATCAAGTATCTTTTCCAACCACAACGTTATGAGACTAGATATCAATTACAGGAAAAGATCTGTAAAAAATACAAACACATGGAGGCTAAACAATACACTACTTAATAACCAAGTGATCACTGAAGAAATCAAAAAATACTTAGAAACAAATGACAATGGAGACACGACGACCCAAAACCTATGGGATGCAGCAAAAGCAGTTCTAAGAGGGAAGTTTATAGCAATACAATCCTACCTTAAGAAACAGGAAACATCTCGTATAAACAACCTAACTTTGCACCTAAAGCAACTAGAGAAAGAAGAACAAAAAAACCCCAAATTTAGCAGAAGGAAAGAAATCATAAAGATCAGATCAGAAATAAATGAAAAAGAAATGAAGGAAACAATAGCAAAGATCAATAAAACTAAAAGCTGGTTCTTTGAGAAGATAAATAAAATTGATAAACCATTAGCCAGACTCATCAAGAATAAAAGGGAGAAGACTCAAATCAATAGAATTAGAAATGAAAAAGGAGACGTAACAACTGACACTGCAGAAATACAAAAGATTATGAGAGATTACTACAAACAACTGTATGCCAATAAAATGGACAACCTGGAAGAAATGGACAAATTCTTAGAAATGCACAAGCTGCCAAGGAGAAAAACCATATGATCATCTCAATAGATGCAGAGAAAGCTTTTGACAAAATTCGACGCCCATTTATGATAAAAACCCTGAAGAAAGTAGGCATAGAGGGAACTTTCCTCAACATAATAAAGGCCATATATGACAAACCCAAAGGCAACATCGTCCTCAATGGTGAAAAACTGAAATCATTTCCGCTGTGAGAGAGTGCATGGACATATATACACTACCAAACGGAGGATGGATAGCTAGTGGGAAGCAGCCGCATGGCACAGGGAGATCAGCTAGGTGCTTTGTGACCACCTAGAGGGGTGGGATAGGGAGGGTGGGAGGGAGGGAGACGCAAGAGGGAAGAGATATGGGAACATAGGTATATGTATAACTGATTCACTTTGTTGTAAAGCAGAAACTAACACACCATTGTAAAGCAATTATACTCCAATAACGATGTTAAAAAAAAAAGATTAACGCTAATTTTTTAAAGGACAGTTACTAAGTAGAGTAGTGTCCACCTCTATAATTTAAAAAATGATTCATTCCCATCTGATTCATCTGTAGGGATAGTTATCTCTTAACTCTATCTGCAGGTTTCTCTGTTGACCACGAATTTCTCCACAGCCAGGAGCAGAGAACCTCAGGCCAGGCAAACTGTCCAGCAGCACAAATAAATACATATTTTCCACAATACATATTTAGGTCAGAGCTCCACAGAACACAAAATAAACGGAAGATTTTATTTCTCTTTATCTGTTACCCCACTTTCTACCTATGGATTCTTGCATCAATGAATCTTTGAATCAATGAATCTTTGTTTGCAAGGTTCTCTTGCAACTGAACCCACCCCATTTCACTCCCCTCTTTTCTCAGTCCAGCCACACTGACCTCCCTGTTATCTGTAAAAAGACCTAGATGCTCCTCAGTCCAGGTTTTGCACATGCTTTTTTCCTTCTGACTAGAACGCTCTTTCCCGTGTTGGTCCTCATGGCTTATTCCATCATCTTCTTCAGGTCTTTATTCAATGTCACCTCCTCAGTGAGATCTTCCCTAGACACCTTGTCTAAATTGCAAACATGTTCCCAACTCACTCCCTACCTCCTTGCCTGCTCTGTTCGCTCCTGTGCATTTATCACTAAGGAACGCACTGCATATTTGCTTACTTATGTTGTGCACTGTGTCTTGGTCCCTACTTGAATGCCATCTCCAGAAGAATGAGATTTTTGTTTGTTCCCTCCATTGTTGAGTCTCCAGTACCAAGAATGGGGACTGGCAGGGTAGCAGATCCACCAGTAGCTGTTGACAGAAGGACACACTGTTTTGTAACTTCCTGGTCCCATTACATCTAATGCCTCTCTATACCCTCTAATATGCCTGAGAGCAGAAGCTGTCACTGCTTATATTTTATTACATTATCTCAAGTTAAAATTTTTCACCAACAGAAGTAATTCCAAGAGTTTGAGAAGGCGATTCCACACTCAGCCTCACCTTGCCCACCTCCCCGGCCTCCCATCAGTTCCCGCCCTGCTCCCTGAGCACCCTCCACACAGTAGGAATACACCGGGAGCTCCCTAAAGACACCTTGTTTTCTCCATCTCATGACTTGGCGAGAGTTGCTCCCTCTTCCTGGAATGTCTTCCCACATCTCATCAATAAATACAGCTCCACAATCTCCTTTAAGAAACTTGCTTTGGTGGAAGGGAAAGCAGCCATCTCTTCCTCCACGTTCCGTATACATTGCCCTCTGTATCCCATGTACTCTCACTCCTCCACACCTGTCCTTAGGGAGGTGCCCTGGCCTGACACACCCTTGCGCCTTCTCTACCAGACTAACTTCTTCTCCTGCAACACAATGCAGGTGTAACCTTTCCCAAGAAGCCTTTTCTAAAACCCTATCCTGAGTGAAGCTCTCCTCTACCTGCAGATTCATATCCAAGTATTTGTCACATTAAAAAAATTTTTATTTTATATTGGAGTATTGTTGATTTACACTGTTGTGTTAGTTTCAGGTATACAGCAAAGCAATTCAGTTATACATATTCATATAGCCACTCTTTTTCAGATTCTTTTCCCATATAGGTTATTATAGAATATTGAGTAGAGTTCCCTATGCTATACAGTAGGTCCTTGTTGATTACCTATTTTATACACAGTAGTATGTATCTGCTAATCCCAAACTCCTAATTTATCCCTCCCCCCAACCTTTCCCCTTTCGAAGTCATCACATTTTATTGAAAAGGCCATATGTGTCCCAGACTCCTAGGAGACAGCATTATTCTCCTCTTATTCAACTTTATATTGTCTATAACAATCAGTAAATGTTAATAGAGTTAAATTATATTTGTCTATGACATTAATCGACATATTCTATTTTAATCATTTATAAAACATATCCCATCACACTCTAGTAGACTGTGAGACCTCTGGAAACAGAGATTATGATTTATAATTTTGAATCTCCAAAGACTGACACAGAGTAGGAGGTCAACACATATTTCTGAGGGAGCAGGTTGCAGATCCTGGATTTCTTGGTATAGGAATTTGCACAAAAGTGTGGCCATAACCATCTAGAGTCACTGTGTAACTGATCAACTGATCATAGGATATTAGGAAGTATTTTATCTGCCAAAAAAAATCCCCACAAAGTCTGAAGCAATGTGGAAATATAGGAAAAGAGAAAAAGAGAGAGAGAGAGAGAGGGAGAGAGAGAGAACACTCCCAAGCACTCTATATTCCAGTCCTCATTATGGCATAGCTTAGAAAATGACCTTCTAGAGGGCAGCATCTCAATGGACATTGTGCCTGTGGCATGGAACTAAAGAGGAATGAATTTTGGTATTACCACCTGGGAGAAGTTTGGTTTGGTGGCTCACAGAACAGAAAGGGACAGTCTACTGTCAGAAGCCCTGAAAGAAACAAGACTCTGGATTCACAGTTGAAGGAAGTGATCACCTGCCCCTCAGCCAGCAGAAAATTTAACTAAGAAGTAATTATAGGGCTTCCCTGGTGGCGCAGTGGTTGCGCGTCCGCCTGCCGATGCAGGGGAACCGGGTTCGCGCCCCGGTCTGGGAGGATCCCACATGCCGCTGAGCGGCTGGGCCCGTGAGCCATGGCCGCTGGGCCTGCGCGTCCGGAGCCTGTGCTCCGCAACGGGAGAGGCCGCAGCGGAGGGAGGCCCGCATACCAAAAAAAAAAAAAAAAGAAGTAATTATATAAATAACAGGCACAGATACACAAACTTTATAGAATGGAACTCACAGAATATTTGGGGCAGTTATTAAATTTATTAACTCTGGTAACAACCACGAACAATTTCCTAAGTAAAGTAATTAACTAGTACTCACTTTAAATATTAGAAATAGTAATTTTTTATCATAAAAACAAGAAAAAAAAGAAATGATAGGAGATGCAAAATGTTGAACCATATTAAATTTGTGAGTTTATTAATACAATGATTCTAATTTTTTTCTTTTCTCAGTCATGTACCCTACTGAGGATCCAGTGGAAGGTTTGAACAATTTCTGCCCAAAAGATGCCCATGATACTACATTTTCTGTAATTGAGTGATTTGGATTATGGACAAACCCTGTCATTGCCTCTGGCACCTACCAATGAATAGGATCTAGTGGTTATTGGGTCATTAGCAAGATTCCAGAATTGTCTTTCCATTTTAGGGGGATCATGGACTTCTTTAAAGCCCCAATAACCCCAGATCTAGAAGATGTCCCTCTAAAACTTTTAAGACTTTGTTAGTATAATAAAAACCAAAATTGTTTAAAAGGCCTGCAAATAAAGTATTATATGGACTTTGTCTGCCTCTTTCACCTCCTGATGAGACATTTCCTCCTTATTGTCACACTATACTACTCTTTCATTTCCTAGAAAGCAGCATCTCATGTGGTCTTTTTACTGAGATTTTTTCCTTCCTCTCCCTTACCCATTTCCATTCAACTAGCTAATTCTTATTTGTCGTTTAGGTCTCAGATCAAATCCTCCCTTATCCCAGCCTGCACTTGAATTATCTCCCTTAAATTTCCTTATTAGCATTGTGCATTTATATGTGAGCTATTAGAGTGACAGCTGCTTCTGAACTTAACTTTAAGCTCCATGAGGAAGGGATCATGTCTCTCTTACTCAGTCTTGTATCTCCAGAGCCTAGATCCATGCCAGCCACACAGCAGAAGCTCAATTAAGTAAATACTGAATAAATGAATGAACACCTACACAGCAGCAGTAGGGCCACACAAACCCGCATGATTGTCAGTGACCGGAGATTCTAACACTGTAGCGGTAGGTTTCTTTACACTTACACTTTGAAATTTCACATTTTATTGAACTGGCTACTTTTAACTTCACAAGATAAAGAATGGAGGAAGTGGATCTGGAAGGACAGAACTACAAACATTAGTCTTCTGGGAATAAAGGTAAGGAATATTTTATTTACCATTGCAAACCAGATAGTACTGCCTTCAAATTTTAACAAATAATGTATTATTTTAATGTAAGGTGAACAGTTTTTGTGGATGTATGGCACAGATTGAATAATTCAGTTATTTAGACCACGTGACCATAGACAGTCATTTCCATTGGCAGCTACTAAAGTGTGGAATATGGTGGTCTTTCAGGAAGTAGTTTAGTATCACTCCAAATCTTAACCCATCCCTACGTACACCACTTACCATCTTACCAGGCATCAGCAAATAATTGATCAAATGATTTCAGTCCCAACATAAGAACTCTTGTATTATGTCTACATGTTCTTAGATAAGTATAGGGGCTTGCTCATTTCCACACTTTTGACCAAAGGGACGTGGATTTTTAGTGGGCACTGTAAGGACTTACTTAGGTATCACAGGGGAGGTTGCCTCTCTTTGGTTGGTCCACAGGATACCATGGCAAATAGCAAACAGAAAGAGAATTCATAGACTAATGTAAGCACTGTATTGACACTTTCCAAACTCCTTTTCCTCTTATTTTTTTTAAGAAGGCTGATGGTCCATACAGCAAAGCAGAACATGCCAAATTCAGAATGGAAATGGACAAGTTGAGATGAAGAAATAGAAAAAGAGAGACACAAACTTTCAATTTAGAAATTGATTATTTTTACTCTAATACCTGAAAAGGGGTTCCCTGAATGGTAGACAAGAATAGTCTAATCGAGTCTATCACTGATTTGACTATTCAGTCGAATGGTGAATATCACTTTATTGTCAATTACTTAAGCATAATATGGACAATCATTTAATAATCCATCTCCTATGAGCTTGGTGATCAGATTCTGTCCTTCACATCTGATCATTTCTCAGTGAACTGAAAAAAAAAAAAAAAAATCACATTGGGACCTGCAAAATGAAAACTCTATATTCTATACTACTGCCAATGGGCACGTTTTCTTTCGAGACCACATGCTGTGAATGTTGCTGACCTGTAACATTCTGGGAGACATAAGTCAGCCAGAAACCTCCACATGCCACGACATGCCCTGTGCACAATAGGCCTTTGATTGGCATAGCAAGAGAAATCTCCAGAACAATTCCACTCCAGTGTCCTCATTCACTTTCCCTTGGCCTTTTGCAAATCACGTAACATTTCTGCCTGATATGCTTTGTTTGTACAATATCACAAATGAAAATATCATATTTGCGGAGTGTTGCATAAGCTCTCATTTCATTGTTATTTTAATTACTGTGATTTAATAATCAATCTCCTATGATCTTGGTGATCAGATTCTGTCCTTCACATCTGATCATTTCTCAGTGAACTGAAAAAAAAAAAAAATCACATTGGGACCTGCAAAATGAAAACTCTATATTCTATACTACTGCCAATGGGCACGTTTTCTTTCGAGACCACATGCTGTGAATGTTGCTGACCTGTAACATTCTGGGAGACATAAGTCAGCCAGAAACCTCCACATGCCACGACATGCCCTGTGCACAATAGGCCTTTGATTGGCATAGCAAGAGAAATCTCCAGAACAATTCCACTCCAGAGTCCTCATTCACTTTCCCTTGGCCTTTTGCAAATCACGTAACATTTCTGCCTGATATGCTTTGTTTGTACAATATCACAAATGAAAATATCATATTTGCGGAGTGTTGCATAAGCTCTCATTTCATTGTTATTTTAATTACTGTGTTCTCTAGCTTGAGCTCCTTACATAATGGTGCACCTGGCTAATTTCTAGCAGGGAGAGCAGTGTCTCTATCTTTTTTTAATTTGCTTTTGTAATAGTGCATGACCCATACCCGGATGATCTACTTGTAACAGCTACATTTTCTGGAAACTGTGAGGGCCTTAGAGGATAAAAAAGGTGAAGAATGACAGGGGGTTAAATGTCTGATCCTGCAGAGACTATAGTTAGTCTATGAAATGTCCTGCGTTTGGACGCAATTAGACACATCACTTAGATCATAACACGGAAGAGAGAAGAGAAGTGAAGAGCAGCCTTTGATTCAGCAGGGTTTCCTCAGGAGGTGGTCGCCCACTGTGTGGATGACAAGGACACTACTTTAGGAATCTATGAGCTGGTTCTAAGGGGCAAGAGATGCCCAGTTGTCATCAGCATGATGGCTGACAATAACTGAGATCAGTCAGCCTCAAACAAAAATAAATGTCCTGTCAAGGAAATAAGAACTTCCTTAGGGTAGAAGAGATTTTCTAAAGAGAAAACAAATCTCATTTTGGCTTGAATAATCCAAGTAGACAGGTTGGTTTCAGTGAACCGATGTGCTAGGTGATCCTCAGTTTGACGTTAGTAAACGATACATGCTTTCGTGGTGTCTGAATAGGTTAGAGAAAAAGACTGAGGTTTTGGCTTGTTGTTTGCTTTCATTCTAGGTTAAGCAACTACAGTTCTTCTCAATAAACAGATACCCGGTATTGTGAGTTCTTCATCAACCATTGCCATTTTCTTTGTTTCAACCATGCCTCAATATAACTTATTCAAGTCACCCAGGATTAACCAAAGACCTACTTTTTTTTTCTTTTAAATTGAAGTATGGTTGAGTTACAATGTCATGTTAGTTTCAGGTGTACAACAAAGTGATGCAGATATATATACTTTTTCAGATTCTTTTTCTTTATAGATTATTACAAAATATTGAGTAGAGTTCATGTGCTACACAAGAGGTCCTTGTTGGTTATCTATTTTATACATAGTAGGGTGTATCTGTTAATCCCAACCTCTTAATTTATCCCTTCCCCCACCCTTTCTCCTTTGATAACCATAAGTTTGTTTTCTACATCTGTGGGTCTATTTCTGTTTTATAAATAAGTTCATTTGTACCATTGTTTTTAGATTCCACATATAAGCAATATCATATGATATTTGAATGCTACATATCTTTAGATACAGGCAGAAGTGTGCTGGTAAACTGGATCTCAAAAAAGAAAAGAAAGGAACAAACAAACAAAAAGAGAAAGCCATGATCAGTACTGTTTGCTGATTTCCATGGTACAGATATTCCCACCATGGCTGATTTCAACTCACTGAATTAAGAGTGGGGAAGAGATGCTCAAAATCAACTGTCTTGAGCTAATGGGAGCCTGCTCTTAGAGCAGGAAAAATAACTGCAACAGCAAGAAAAACAAACTAATGTTTACACAGCCCTTTCCAGCTCACAAAGTGGTTTTCTCACACAAGTGCTCGTCCAGTTCTCACAGCTTCCTGAGACAGGTAGGTAGTATTCTTGAAACTTAAGTTCAAAGAGTTTAAGTGGTTATATCCACTATGCATAGTAGATAACAGATCTAGGACACATGCTTTATTTTCTGAAATCAAATTTCTTTTTCTTTATAGATTATTACAAAATATTGAGTAGAGTTCATGTGCTACACAAGAGGTCCTTGTTGGTTATCTATTTTATACATAGTAGGGTGTATCTGTTAATCCCAACCTCTTAATTTATCCCTTCCCCCACCCTTTCTCCTTTGATAACCATAAGTTTGTTTTCTACATCTGTGGGTCTATTTCTGTTTTATAAATAAGTTCATTTGTACCATTGTTTTTAGATTCCACATATAAGCGATATCATATGATATTTGAATGCTACATATCTTTAGATACAGGCAGAAGTGTGCTGGTAAACTGGATCTCAAAAAAGAAAAGAAAGGAACAAACAAACAAAAAGAGAAAGCCATGATCAGTACTGTTTGCTGATTTCCATGGTACAGATATTCCCACCATGGCTGATTTCAACTCACTGAATTAAGAGTGGGGAAGAGATGCTCAAAATCAACTGTCTTGAGCTAATGGGAGCCTGCTCTTAGAGCAGGAAAAATAACTGCAACAGCAAGAAAAACAAACTAATGTTTACACAGCCCTTTCCAGCTCACAAAGTGGTTTTCTCACACAAGTGCTCGTCCAGTTCTCACAGCTTCCTGAGACAGGTAGTATTCTTGAAACTTAAGTTCAAAGAGTTTAAGTGGTTATATTCACTATGCATAGTAGATAACAGATCTAGGACACATGCTTTATTTTCTGAAATCAAATTCCATGCCATTCCAAAGTGCTTTCAAATTCCATGCCCTTAAAGTTACAAATTAATTAGTAAAATAGTTCTACTTTTCTACAATAAACAATTGCTTACATTTTATAATAATTTACAGTTTTCAAAACACTCTTGCATCTATTATTTTAACTGAATGTCACAAAAACATGGTGAGGTAGGCAAAGGCAGAGATCATAACATACATTTTACAGATCCAAATTCTGAGGTTCAAATAAGTTAAGTGAGAGACTTCCCTGGTGGCACAGTTAAGAATCTGCCTGCCAATGCAGGGGACATGGGCTCGAGCCCCGGTCAGGGAAGATCCCACATGCCACAGAGCACCTAAGCCCATGAGCCACAACTACTGAGCCTGCGAGCCACAGCTACTGAATCCCATGTGCCTAGAGCCCGTGCTCTGCAACAAGAGAAGCCACCACTCGCCGCAACTAGAGAAAGCCCGCACATGACAACGAAGACCCAATGCAGCCAAAAATAAAATAAATTAATTGCTTTAAAAAGTTAAGTGATTTGTGGAAGATCTCATAGTCAGAAGCACTATTTCACCATGTATTGAATAGATGAAATGAGTTCCTAGCCTACAGTGACAGGAAGGAATAAAAAGTTAAAACAGAACTTATAAGGAACATTAGTGTTGGGGCCCAGTGGAAGGGCAGTGCCTGGGATGAAAATGAACAGAAACAGGAGGTCCCAGGCCCTCTGAGACAGGGCTACCATCTTGCTTTCACCTATACCTGCACATTAGAACCACCTCGGAAGATTTAAAATTTTCAATCCCTTGGGCCACACCCAAGACCAATTAAATAAGAATGTCTGGGATGGGATACAGATTATCAATATTTTTTAAAGCTCCCCACTTGATTTACAGAGGTAAATTAACATATACAGAGAGAAAAATCAATTTATTCTTTTACTTATTTATCACATTCACACACCCCTCCATCCCTCCGTTTATACAACAAATATTGTTGCACACCTATTAGCACCTGTGAGTGCCAGGCACTATTTTAGATGCTGAGGCTACAAAATGGACAGAGACAGGATTTCACTCCCTCACTGTCCACTCCCATGGTGCTTACATTCTAGAAAAGAGTTTACCCACTAGGAAAGCTGGGGGTTGGGAGGAGAGTGTAACAGAAGATAGAAACTCAAGAAACTTAAGCAGTAAGACCTTGGTTCTCTCCCGGTTGGCCCATGGACTTCTAGAGGAAGTCACCTTTTTTAGGATCAGGGATCCCTTTTCTTGTAATGATATTTCACCCTGCATATCAAATTAAGTGACAGGCTTTAGTAGTTTGGGTAATAATCATACAGGTGCCTTAATTTATGCACTAGAAAGCCTCCTAAATTGTTTTGTGTAAATCATTTTTAAGGTAACACTGAGTACTACTTTCCTATTAACTCAGATTATCATTTATCTTCATTACAAGTGAACTTTAATTAGAAGTGACTCCTAACAAATTTAGCTACAAATGTCTCACTGGGCCCTCTATTAAGCACAAATCAATAAAAAACAAACGAACCAAAAGACAAAAAAATTCCTAGTAAATGCATTAGAGGAGCTATTTTTTCAAGTTAATTTCTACCAAGAGACAGAGATTTCTTAATTCCCTGATCCCCTAGTTCGACCACACGAAAAGCTGTGCTTATAAATATAATAAATCTATATTTATTCCCATTGTTCAGGAAGCAAACTCTCTTTTTAGGACTGATTTGCTCACATGGTTAACACTATTCTCTTAAAGTGCCATTAATTAAATTGATGACCACACACCACATGGAGGATAGCGGCCTTGTTCCCTGACACTTGGCCCTGCTTTCTTCCACTTTCTCACTGACTCACTTGGCACGCAAAGAATATTCCCTCCCTCTACAATCAAGGGACTCAGGACATGCCCCACCTCACGTCTGAGCAGGCCAGCACTCCTCAATGACTCAACAGATAGCACTGTCACCCTGACTTCACAATCCTTCTCTCTGGCAAGACTCTATAGGATAATGAGAGAACCTTGTCATCTCAAAGTCAAGGACAGTTCATAGTACTTAATCGTTGCCCCCAAAGGGTCGATGAATAAATTAATGATTTATTTAACATTTAATGCAAATGATGCTCTTCTACAATGCAGAAATTTTCCAAGATCACAAAATGCTCACTTGTTCCTTCTTAACCAACAGAACCTCTTTTTATAAAAAAAAAAAAAAAAAAAAAAAAAAAAAGAGGAGGGGAGAAAGGTAAGGAATTCCCAATGTGGTTGCTATTCTGGAGACTTCTAAATGCTAAAATGACTGAATTGCTGAGGGGTGCCATCTTTTCTCAAGTGGAGGGCATCCTTTGAAGCAAATATGGATTCTGCAGACACTGATCATCAAATATGTAGTTTAGTCCTTCCCTTTGTCACTCTCTTTATCCTTGCATTTATTTCCCTTTTGGCCATCTGATGCCATTAGAAAGTGGGTATGAAAATTAAATGGAACTCAAACTGAATGCACATTTCCACTCAGCCAAGGAAGCAATTTGGTTGGCAAAGTAGAAAAGCCTAACAATCTTCAATCCTGCAGTACTTGAGTGTTTATAAAAATGGCTCTTTAGGCATGACGTGGATTATCATCTTTGCTTTACAGATAAGAACAGAGGGTTATTTTTCCAATATCGTGCAGCCAGTGAAGGGGAAAGTTAGTAAGCAAATCCAAGTCTCCCAATTCCACATCTTTTCTCCTTTGAACCACACCACATTCTGAGAGTTCCACCGAGGAACTCTTTCCTCCCCCACCCCTCCCCTCAATGATGGATAATGGAGAAACAGCTATGATGTGAGACAGTGTGTGCTCCTAACAGAGAGCACTTCAGGGTGACAGCTTTCATGGTGTCAAGATCAGCCACCTGATGTATCTAACTTGATGTAATGGCTGTAAATGAGCACTGCTTATTGTCATATCTATTACTGAGAGTAATTAAAGCCAAAGCTCTTTCCCTTTCAGTTAGAACATTGGGCTGGTTTAATTTCAAATGCAAAGAGAATAGGTACACAAGCAGACAAAAAAAAAAAAAAGGATATTATGTGATTTCAGGGCAGTACCAAATATGTTTTATTCAGAATACATATGCAAGGTAATGCAGGCATTAAAAAGAGGTGAGAATGAGAAAATGAATCCATTATTTGTTATAAACTGGCCAGAAAACATGTTGTTAGTGTCTATCCATTATACACCACTTATAAAAATTAAATACACAACCAAGATGGTGGGATAGTTGATTGATTTCTTGAATAATTTTTGTCCAGATTGGTTGAGGATAGTACAAAACTCCTTCCTAGAAATACTTGGATGACCCCACACTATGGAGTCTGTAGATTCCTCCTGTAGTTAACTGCAGCCCTGTCTTAGATTCTCAGCATGAAGAGTATGTCCATGTTTGCTGAATATTTCAATGTCAGTATAAGATAATTCCAAAGCTGTTGCCTTATTCAGTGCATCTATTTGCAGAAAAAAGGGCCCTCTAAAGTCAGATAGAGTCTGCAAATTCTTCTTTTTTTCATCACAGTTAACCAGTATTTATGAGAGACGGGGGGAGAGAAGGAGTGGGAGAAGGAAAGAGCGAAAGAGAACGAGAGAGACTGGCCTTGTGTCTTTCTATTGTTTAAATTAGAAAGGACATGCAGGGCAGTCTGGGTGTCATTAAGGTAAGCTGCCTGGCTGACTGGCATGTAGTCTTCTAAGGTGACTTACAGCTTGGTGCATTCACTATGGTTTAGTCTTTGGTGAGGATCAAGTGATATATAATAATATACGACAGCACTTTGAAAAACATAAAAAGTTACCTAAGCATAAGACTTTATTATAGGAAATATATGTCTCAAGAGACGAGGAAAGCTTTAAAAAACAGGAGATCACAGAGTAAAATACTTTTATGAGAGTTCTTCCCTTTCCTCATTCACATCGTCCCTCCAGAACCATGCCCTTTGTCAACCAAGAAAGAAAGACATCTGCCTTGGTCTCTTCCTCCTGCAGCCTCTCCTTACATTTCTTTTATTATCCCAGTATAGGAACTATTATAGAAGTGATCACTAAAATAATTAATTACCGATAAAAAATGAGTACGGTGATTTACTGAAAGTCCCTAATCAGTGAGAAATGAACTGTATTTTAAAAAAATAACAATGGTATATGGGGATTTTGTAGATATATAACCTGATAAATACTGCTCTCTTCTGTGATAAACGCTTCTAGACTTGAGCTCTAGCCACACATCTCAAATCTTAATTGGGTTTTAAGCACATCATTTCTCCTTACTGAGCTTCATGTATCTCTTTTGGAAACAAAAATATTGTACTGGACAAGCACCTAGAAAACCTCCCAAGAGGTAAGCTATGAGCTATGATCAGATGACACTTTAGGTAGAGCCAGCAAAGAGAATTCATTTCTAGAGGCAAAACTTATGAAGTTCTAGTCGCTCTTGGCTTTGATTTTGATAGGCAAAATGGGATACTGGATGGCAGTGTCTTGACAACAGCTTGTGAATATAATATGGGAGAAAATGTTTGACCCATCACCCTCATATTCCACTTAGGGAGGTCCTACTTTGGCTTGGTGGAATGCCTGGACAAGTTGCATGGGGTAGAGTAGGAGAACACAACAGCAGGAATGTTCCAAAAGCCAAGGCAACCAAAACTGCTCTGCAGGCAGCACAGTGAAGGCTTGGGGTTTACATCTGAAGAGTTGAGGAAGAAATATGGAGAAAGGAGGTTAATGTAAGTTTAGGGCTGTGTTGGAGAATTAACCAATGGGCACCTGCTAGTTCAGGGATGGCTTAAAAAGACATTTAAGAATCAGGAATGCTTAATGTTCAATCAGAAGGTATCTGCATTTTTGCAATATAACTTCCTGTTTTCTCCTTCTCTAAATCTTCAGTAAAGAGTGCTATACTCATGCGTTGACTAAGTTTGGTTGTTAGTGCTTTTGATTGCTTGTTTACGGAAATCATGAAATGGGTTAAAATTCAAATCTGGATCTAAATGTGCAGGCAGAGATAACCTTGAGAATGTAAACTACCAGATAATTGGAAGATCTCTTTTTTTTTTTTTTTTTTTTGGGGTATGCAGGCCTCCCACTGCTGCGGCCTCTCCCCTTGCAGAGCACAGGCTCCGGACGCGCAGGCCCAGCGGCCATGGCTTACGGGCCCAGCCGCTCCGCGGCATGCGGGATCCCCCCAGACCCGAGCACGAACCCGTGTCCCCTGCATCGGCAGGCGGACTCTCAACCACTGCACCACCAGGGAAGCCCAGAAGATCTCTTTGAGAATGTTTTAGACTTCAAGGAGCATGGAACAGGAAGACACCCAATCCCATAAGGCCAAGAAATCTCCAGTGATTATTTATTTTATCTACTTTCATGAGTAGCAGGTAAAGAAAGAGTGTTTTGAAATTTATGAAAACTTTGTGAGACTTCTGCATCTTAAGCCAGGACATGAATCAGCAAACTACAATCTGTGGGCCATATTTGGCCTGCCATCTGATTTTGCAAATAAAGTTTTATTGGAACACAGCTATGCTCATTCATTTACAGATCTACAGCTGCTGTCACGATATGATAGCAGTGTCAGAGGCCATGTGGTCCACAATGCTGAAAATGTTTACTATCTAGCCCTTTACCAAAAATGCTTGTTGATCCCAGGGATAGGAAGCTATTTTGGTGAGCAAATGCCTTTGACAGGCTGACTCAGTCTCAGGAAAGGGAGCCCCCTTCTTCCAAGAGGTAACAAGACCCTGCTCAATAAGACTGGTCTCAAGAATTGGCAGAGTATTTCTCCATCTGCCCCAAATGAATCATTATCTTGACAAAAGGCATTCCAAATAAGTACGCATATGGCAATGAGAGGAGCTTTTGAATCGAAAACTCTAATTGCTGGGTTTCCTCCCATCACAACCATTTGCACACTCATCTGTTCATCAGACAGGAATAAAGAACCTCCTCTCTGCCTGTCACCAAATTAAGCGATGAGAGCCCAGAGATCAATAAGACACTGCCTGCCTTCAAAAATCTCACAAAGGGGGCTTCCCTGGTGGTGCAGTGGTTGAGAGTCCGCCTGCCGATGCAGGGGACGCGGGTTCGTGCCCCGGTCCGGGAGGATCCCACATGCCGCGGAGCGGCTGGGCCCGTGAGCCATGGCCGCTGAGCCTGCGCGTCCGGAGCCTG
>NC_041225.1:4964626-4996706 GCF_002837175.3 Physeter macrocephalus | reverse complement strand
GCAAAATAAAATAAAATAAAATAATAAATAAATAAATAAATAAATAAATCTCACAAAGGGAAGGGACAGGACACAGATTGTTGGAATGCAGTATAGTGGTTACAGTCATAGAGGCCTGTATTAGATACACCTTCTCTAGGAATTTTCTCAGTGTTCAGGTCTTGCCCCAGTTGTGGGAAGCAGCATATGGTTGCTTCTGTTAGACTGAAATACCATTCAAACATGGCACTTCTGCATGAAGCAGGTAAAGATAATGCTAACCACATCTTCAAATACTTTAAAATGAAAGCAATGAATGTTTTCTAAAACAAATATTTTTAGCACCTAACACAGAGACTGGAACATAACAGCTAAATCAATATTTGTTGAAGGCATATATGCGGAAAAAATGAAGAATGCTAAAGAACTGCACTGCTTACATGGAGATAGATAGTGAAGATGAGCACTTGATGGAAACCAATTAGTTAAAACAAAACAATAGAACATCAGAACAGGAGGACCATAGAGATTGTTTAACTCCTTTTTGAATATGGGAAACAGGCCTGGGAAGGTGTGGTGATCATCCCAAGTCACCTACCTAGTCTCTGGCTGACCTAGGACTAGGATCCTGGTGTTCTGTTATATAGTTGGTTCTCTTTCCACTACACTAGTAGTTTCCAGCTGCTTTTAGAGCAACCCTCATACTCTGAAGTGGTGGCTCAGGCACGGATGATGAAGGCGGTACAGGCAGCCAGAAAGAGGCCAAGCATTTGAGAAACTAAGCCCCCAACTTCAACGCAAGCAACTCTATTATCTGTTATGTATTTGTATGTTGTGGGTTCTGCCCAAGATTTTGTTTGTAAAAGGATCACACAGCAAAAAAAGTTTTGAAACTATAGTAATGTACCATGCTGTCCTTGGTTGAAAATACATATCTGGTTTTCTTAGTATTAGCCATGATATGAAGGTTTCTGTAATGCATTAAGTTTAGTAAGGATTCTAGGTTTTTAAAATGAGCACAGATCCTTTCCTCTTGTGGGGTATAGAAATGAGTCTGCAGAAGGTATATTTCTTCTCTTTGGGATGGGGAGATTCCCCTTGTGAAAGGAGGTAAATTCCATGCTCTTGATTGAGCGATCTGATTTATAGCAAGAATGACGGTATTAACATTCCACTTAAGCCTTTACCCGTATAAAGCCATTGATTCTGTACTTGAAAATCTATACATGGAGAGCTGTAATTTTACAGAGATTTTGATGCTCTTCAATTTCTGCACGAATTTAGGGTAAGAGCAAAGATTCTTGAAACAGTTGCAAAATTTATTCCTGCAACCAAGAGGGCATGCTCAAAACAAAGTGGGAAGAATTTTCTTTATAAGACTGCTTTATAAGACCGTCTTGACCATGCAACAAGCGTTTTGAAACCTTTGGGAATTCTTGCATTTTTAAAACTCACCTAACGCAGTCGGCCTCCAGGCTAGTTAATGAGGGTAGCTGAGGAGTAACCTTGAGTTCCATATCATTCTCCTAAGAGGTGTCCTGGGAGGTGCAAGTCAGATGAAAATCAGAAAACCCCATGGCTTTCTGAGGGAATGTGTGAGAAGGGTGAGAAGAATTTCATTACCTGCTTACATAAATCCCCACAGATAGAAGAGTACGTAGGAAAATACTATTTCTCAACGTTTGTCAGACACTGTGCAAAGCACATATTACTTACATGATCACGCAGTTCTGACAAAGGTGACTGGAGGTAGGAGGCAGCAGTTTTTTTAAACCTTTATTTGAAATATAGTTAATTTACAATGTTGTGTTAGTTTCAGGTGTATAGCAAAGTGATTCAGTTATATATATACACACGTATATATATTCTTTTTCACATTCTTTTCCTTTCTAGGTTATTATAAAATATTGAGTACAGTTCCCTGTGCTATACAGTAGGTCCTTGTTGGTTATCTATTTTATATTTAGTAGTGTGTATCTGTTAATCCCAAACTCCTAATTTATCACCCCCGCTTTCCCTTTAGAAGGCAGTTTTTACAGATGAGTTAGCCTACCTTGATGAGTCTAAGTAATTCACTTTTAAAGTAACAAAGCCAGCATTTGAATCAAGGATCGCCTGTTTCCAAAATCTGTTCTCTATAATATCTCTTTTACAAAGCACTTCCAACTACCCAATGCAGAGATCATGACTTAAGATGTTAAACTGCAAATAATCTGCTTAGATGAGACTGTATCTCCTCTCTCTCATGTACACGTGCACGGGCACGAGTGCGCGCGCGCGCGCGCGCGCGCGCACACGCGCACACACACACACACACACACACACACACACAAAATCAGCTGTGTAGAGCCCGGATCCTCATTGGCTACAGTATCTTCAAAATCGCTTCAGATGAATGATACCTATAATCAGGCAGAATCACCTCACATAATAAACATGCACTTATTTTCTAATTTTTTTTCATTTATAACCTGTGTGTGTGTGTGCACACGCCTGTGTGTGTTAGGAGTATTGCTCAGCGCGAACACACAAGACAACTGCATTTCACAGTTGAGTCTTCAGGCAGCAATATTTTAGCAGAATGAACATCAAATCTTCCCAATGACTTGCGAGCTGTGAAAGACACTGCAGCTAACTCCAACTGTAAAAAATATATTGGCTTCAGAAGAGGAATGGCATTTGGAAGGCGATGCTTTAAAATGATGTTGGGGGAGAGCAAAATTGAAGGCTGCAGTTCTCAGAGTGAAATCATCACTTTGAGGGTCCAGGTGCAGAGCTGGAGGTGTGAGGAGAAGATCAAGGTCTCCTCTTCTGTTCATCAGATTTGCAGCAGATCCTGCAGGGAAAGGCAGCTGCAAGTGGGCCTTGGCCACATCCTGGGTCAAGGCTGTGATCATGCGATTTTCCAGCCATCTTCTTCCTTCAGCTGTCTAAGATCTAGCACTGTGCAAGGTGGAAGAAGACATCTTCCAGACCACCCAAGACATCTTTCTCCTGAGCCACAACTGGTAGATGCATCTTCTGCTTTGATTTCGTTTGAATTAGCTCCCCCTGGCATTTTAGTGTCTCTGAAAGTTTGGGATATTTTCTGCTAGATCCTCTACACTAACACCTGGTTCTGCAAAAAGTAGGTGGCCCATCATTGTTTGCTAAATACAAGACTGATTAAAATATCTACAGAGGCAAGTTACTGAGAGGTGATTTTGTAACAGCCCCAGTGAGGGTGATACCACTGGTCCCGTTTTACAGGTGGTGAAGCTGAGTCTGAAAGAGGGTAAGTGATGTGTCCGGAGACAGTGGGGCTGGGACTCACACCCAGGCAGTCTGACAGCAGACCCTGCAGCCAACCTCAGAGGGAAACAATCCAACAGCTCCAGGGTCCTTTCCAGGAATCTGGGTCCACAGTCTCCTCCGCTCCTCCTACGCATGACTACTCACAGGAGAGTTAAGAAAAAGAGAAGCTGATGTGCAAGGGATGAAAAAAAATTGGAGAACTGCTTCAGTAGCCATCTACCAACACTGCCACCCCTTCTCTTAATTAGCAGTGAGTGCCTGGGGAGGAGGTTAGCTTTCCAAAGAGCTGGTTCATGAAAAAGCTAGGGAAACTCATTACTCCTTACCACAGGGGTTCAGCTCTCCCTCCCCAACCCTCCTTAAAAGCACAGTGGGGTGACTGCAGGAGAGATAAGGAGCATAAATAACAACTGTGCTTTCTAAATGGCCCGGTCTGCACCATGCTTCTCCTTCCAGAGAGGTGTCTGTAAATGCACAGAAGCCTCCTTTCCAGACCATGCAGTCAAACCAAGTCAGTTTCCATCTGTTCCTGGTACAGCAAGAAGAGAAGCAGGAACTTGACACAAAGCTGTGGATCCGGGTGGTAGAGCCCCACTGTAGTAAGAGTCTCTTAGAGTTCTATAGAATTTTACAGCTCATAAAGCCTTTTCAACTGAATGCTCTCATTCCTCTTTTGAGTCTTGTAGGATAGTGAAGTGGGTGTGAGGCTCTTTTTCCCAGGGAAAGAACTCAAGACTAAGAAACATTTCAAAAGTCCCCCATCCTACAAGGGACTTGAACCCCTGCTTTTACCGTAAGCAGGGTGGTCCTTGCACCATCTTCACCTTTTTCAACACTGGTGGGAAGGGCTGGTGCACTGGCTTTTCTAAGACTCTGTTAGTGAACCCCTCCACCTATCAGGGAGGACCCTTTTCTAATAAAAACCAGTAAAGAAAGCTGGTATAGACACAAGGATATTTACTAGAAAGAGAAGACTGCTCTATTTCAAAGAGCTGTCAAGAGCATCTTCTTAAAGGCTTGTGAGAGGGCGGGAGGTGGTGTCCTCTTTCTCTAGTACCACTCAACTACACAGGCAGAGTAAGCAAGAATGGAAACACACCTCCATGGCATGTTTTCAATGGTACAGAAATGTCAATCTCCCCCTAAGTCATTAGATTGAGACTCAGGAAACTTGAGTTTCCTTCTGGTTCTGCTACTAACCAGATTTAAGACAAATCATGTAAACGTGTATCCTGGTTCTTCCGATTGGTAAAACATGAGGATTTTTACGATCTCTTCCAGTTAAGGTGGTTGATAAAGTCTAGATAGAACTGGAAAAGGAAAAAACTTGAAAAATGAATTGTAATTCAAATGAGATGTGGAACTGACATATGAATCCAAGATTCATATATCTCTGTCTCCACTGTTTCCAGTGGGAATAGATATGAAAATTCCCACTTTTGAGAATTATAATCTAAGTACCTCACTTATTAATGGTAATATTGAGACATTACTAGCCCCAAATGCATTAGCAAAGATTTAATGTGATGTCTAAGAGATAGGACCCAGAATGGTAAGATTTCATGCACTAGTGAAGAGGACAGTAAGGTCTCAACTCTGGGGTCCTGTCAAAGGAGAAAGGTCTGAATGGCGATTCCAGTGAGAACAGAGTAGGACAGAATAAGGAAGGCAAAAATGGCAACTAAAGAAGAGAGGGCAACGAATGGGAAACAGACAACATTTCAAAGCAATTTACTAAGATACCCTGATCTGTTAGTATTTCTGATAAGCAGTGTAGTGCCCACAAGGAGAACAGGTAGGATATAAGATGCGCAGTTGCCAGGCCTCAGGACCCACATCCATACTGGAAACTCCACCATTAGACATTCCATTCCTGGGATCAGGTACATACCAAAATAGAAATTTGCACAGGCTGCAGCAGATGGAACTAAATCCAAAAGCACCATGGTTAAGATGAGTGTGGTGTCCTATGTCTTTATTTGAAGCATGGCTCTCTTACAAATTAGCTGTGGAGTCCTAGACAAGTTACTTGACCTCTCTGTGCCTCAGTTCCCTCATGTGTATCTATCTCATAGGGATGTTGTGGTGATTCTGAAATGATGTGTAGAACAGGTAGCACACCTTAAGCACTTAACAAATAGTATTATTATTGATAGGATGGCTTTGAAACTCTTTTTGCAACTATGCATGTTGCTATGGTCTCAATGTTTTGTATTCCCCCAAAATTCATATGTTGAAATCCTAACCCCCAAACATGATAGTTTTAGGAGGTGGGCCTTTGGGAGGTAGTTAAGTTATGAGGGTGGAGCCCTTATGAATGGGATCAGTGCCATATATAAGAGGCTCCAAAGAAATCCTTAGACCCTTCCACCATGTGAAGACACAGTGAGAAGGTGTCAGCTATGAACCCAGAAAGAAGGCTCCCTCCAGAAGGTGACCACCCTGCTGGCTCCTTGATCTTACTTTCTAGCCTCCAGAACTCTGCACAATAAATTTCTGCTGTTTATAAGCCACCCAGTCTGTGGTATTTTGTTATAGCAGCCTGAATGGGCTAAGAAACATATCTAGAGCCATGGTTCTCAAAGTACGTACAGGTGAAACACCCAAGTTATATTGCTAAATTCATGTTTGGTCTCCCTCAAAATCATAGCAATTAAATATGGTCAGAATCATTTTTTTAATCCATAGTTTTTTATTTAAATATTAGCCACCTTCTACATCAACCCTAAGGCTACCTTATTTAAAAACTGATAAGTAACAGATACATAATAGATAAATGTGTGAATTGCAGACGATCATGGAAGCTTGTTCTTTAGTGGGCATGAATGTTCATGGGTATGATTTTCTATTGCTCCATATGACGTAACCACAGTTTCACTGTAACACAAGCCCTAGTTTATGGAGTAAAATATTAAAAATAATGAAATAGCTCAATATCGTATTTCCCTCCAGATGTTCCACCACCTGAACTAGTTTGAAAACCAGTGATCTAAAAATTGCCTCATTCTTTAGCTGTCCTTGCTAAAATGAAAGAAACAAATATATTTGTAAATTTGAGTTCTTTGGATTATTTCTAAAAACATGAACAAATAAATTGAGCATGCAGCTGGCCTATTAATAAAAATGTTTAAATCCATAAGTAGAACAACTCTTTTTTTTTTTTTTCTCCAAAGCTGGTTTATGGGTATAGCTTTCTAGAATTCTCTTTTCCCATGACACCTGCTGGATCTGGTGCTCTCTATACCATTAAGTACCAATATCATGATTTCTATTATACCATAGCAGGTGAGTGAAAAATGTGAAGCATAGACATTGCTAGCTGCCAATAAGTATTCTTAAGTGTTTTCTTCTTAAATATGTCTTTCAAGCTCACCATGACAAACTTTCATGATGCAAGCTCACTGGAGGAGATGGTGGACTAGGGGTTTAAAAGGCTTTCCCTCACTTAACATAAATAGGGCCACTCCTAACCCCTAAAGCATTTTAATGCAAATTTTTAAAAGAGATCCTTCTTCTTGATTGATGTAGCCCCTACGTGCCCCCTCCATAGGGTGCCTTGCACAGCGTACAGCTACACAACTACATGAATACACAATTGTATGCAGTGGCCCTAAATGTAATGAGTCTAAGTTCCATCCAGAGTCTCAAGGTCATCTGCAATCAAGCACTGCCCCGTCTTCCCAGCATTATTTCCTACTGGCACCACTCACACCTACCAGCTAGTCTCCCACCCCTACCCACCACCACCTTCCTGGGCAGGGACCTTGTAATAAAGAGCAGAAATAATGGGGTCGGATGACCTGAGTTAAACACTGGCTCTGCTTCTTAGTAACTGTGATTCCGAACAGATTACCCCACTTCTCTTCTCCTCTCTACAAAATGGCAAAGATGGTAGCCCCCATCTCAGGAAGATAAAGTGAGAAAATGCAGGTAAAGCACTGACCCATCTGCTTGGCCCATAAAAAATGCTCAGTAGGTATTGCTACTGTTATTTTTTTTTAATTTATTTATTTTATTTTATTTATTTTTGGCTGTGTTGGGTCTTCATTGTCGCACGCAGGTTTTCTCTAGTTGCAGAGAGATGGGGCTACTCTTCATTGCAGTGCGTGGGCCGCTCATTGCGGTGGCTTCTCTTGCTGAGGAGCATGGGCTCTAGGTGTGCAGGCTTCAGTAGTTGTGGTGCATGCGCTTAGCTGCTCTGCGGCCTGTGGGATCTTCCTGGACCAGGGCTCGAACCGGTGTTCCTTGAATTGGCAGATGGATTCTTAATCACTGCGCCACCAGGGAAGCCCCTGCTACTGTTAATCTTATCTTTTCCTTTGTCACAACTACCTCTGACTTGCTCATGACCATCCATCTTTCCAAAATCCATGGGTCCTTTGAGGACCATCCCTTTCTCCACTAACCTACTCTACGCCATACTCCTGACTTTCTGATTACTTATAGCATGCACCCCATACAGTTAGCACTGAATTATGTCCTGTCTTATTATTTCCTAGCAACAAAGTCTGCAAGGAATATTAGTCCTATGAAATTCTCCTCAAAAAAAGTTAATATATTCAGCTAAGTCTGGGGGGACTGCACATTGTCTCTCTCTACTTGGAAATCACAAAACACTCAAGGGTCTGAAAAGTCTTGCAGTTAAAAAAAAAAATCTATCAAACATTTTTAATCTCTATTTTCTCACCACTTTAAGTAAAGAAACCTTAAAACCATTAAACCTGAAACCATTAAAGGGTTTAATGTAAAATATATTAAGAGTCCAAAGAAGTAATGTGCCTCATATCACACATTGGAAAGTTCTGCCGTATTGCTGAATCTAGTGGAGCTGCTGGGGTCTTGGGGGTAGAGAGAGGGGTGATGCCCACATCCTTCCCCGGTTTCCCCAAAGCTGCCTTCCAGAGAATTCCGTGGCACCCTAGGGACTATTAAGCACAGTTTAGAAGCCATCAACATACATTCCTTCACATGGTCCCCAGAAAGCAAGAGGAATAGTGTTATCTTTATTTTACAGATAAGAAAATTGTGGTTTATACTGGTCAGGATCGAATGCCCACACATCAACCAAGCAGTGTGGGTAGAACTACTTCCAAATAAAGTGCTCCTTTCACTGGGCCTTGCAGAGTTCTTTAAATGTGCAATAAACATACAGAATTCTACCTACCCTTTTGTACTGGGTGACAGCTAGGAGGTAAGAAAAGATGCAAAAAGGAATCGCAGCTTCAATTTTTCTCTCTGCTACTAAAAATGGTGTCCTGATTATGACCCAATATTTTCAAAACACAGTGCCCACTCCTCAGGCTGAAGAAAACCTGTGTGCTGGGTGAAACTGCATTCTTTATATGGCTTTGAATTGGCATCTGCATGAGTGGCATCGATTCCAGTATCTAGTGGCTTGGCAGGTATTTCTATTTGCCCTTGACACTAACACCTCAGTCTCAGCTTTAAGATCAGGAAGGGAACTGAGGAAAAGCAGAAGTCATGAGGCAATTATGAGAGGGCCGGATAAAGGGGAACAGACATAACAAAGATGACTTTCCCTTAAATTCCAGCACAGTTCTGTACTTAAACTCCAGTAGGGCTCCTTCAAGATGAACCTGAGCTGGTAGCATCAGGAGCGAGACAGCAATGGTGACAACAGCTCTCTTGTCACAGACACCACTGCCTCTAGTAGCATCAAGACGCTGATCATCACTAATCTCCAAGAGAAGCTTTTAAAACGTTTCACTACTTAGCTTGAGTGAGTGGAGAACATTCAACAAATGTCAAAATCTTGTGGATCAGAGAAATTTTGCCAGGTAGGGACTGACTAGCCTTTCAGTGTGTATAAAAAGACTCAGGCAGGATAGGCGATTAGTCCTGGGTGGCTAGAGGGAGGAGTGAAGGGGAAGGAGGTCAAAGAGGGGTTGTACACTGGTCTGATGAGGGCTGACCCTGTCCTGTAGGTAGAGGAGCATCATGATGAGGGTGGAGACACAGCTCCATGGAGACTGAGGCCAGGAATACACACTGGATAGATCAGGGTGCAGAGGAGCAGAGCTGTGATTAAATGGATACAGCACAGCTCATTGGTCTCAGCATCTGGGCAAGAACCCAGATTTCCCTGTTCCCAGTGTAGAATTCTCTCCACTAAAGCCTACTGAGTCCACAGTAGAATTCCCTTTCATCCCTCCTTTCCTTGCTCCCTCCCCCTCCTTTTTATTGCACAGCCTGAGGTTCAGAATTAAGGACTTCCATTAAATTACCTCCCAGGATTTCATGAAGAATCATCATGTGCATGTTTGATCTAAGATCAGGGAAATACTGTAGACAATGATTCAGAGCATCCATTTTCCACTTGGCCAAACTCATTTTGATGGAACTTCTCCCAGACATGACTGGGCCAAAGTCTCCCTTAACTTGGGCCATGGCTTTAGTGAAATCCAAACTACTCCTCGGGCTCCCTCAATTTTCCTCTTAGTGTAAGAGGGTTCTCTGTGACACTTACACCCCAAGCCAATGCTTAGGGATTAAAAGGTAGCTCTGAAGAGCATTCTCGATAGACTTAACTAAGGAAGTGAACCGATGTGGGACTATCTCCAATGCGAAGAATCAACCCATAAGCTTCCCAAAAGACAGCATTACAAAGTCTATCTGAACCATGGAGACACTTGGAATAGTTTAGGGTTGTCACTGAGCACATTTAAAACCAACATCATTTAAAGCCTTAACATTTCGTGAGGGGTCAACAGCTTAGAAGTAGAGAGATGTGTTCACAGAAGAGTACATTCTGAGTTATTTAATGAAGCAGAATCTGATGCCCAAAGCTTCAGAAAGTAACAAATGAACAGTATCCTAAAATATAGGGCAGTAGTTTTTAAACTACTTGAGAGCTATAATAGAACATTTCATTTTTTTTTTTTTCAAATGAAATTGTACATGGAATCACAATATATAAGGTAGATAACTGCAGAGCTGGCCTGGTGTCACCAGGCAGGACGATCCTGAGGCTGTGTCCACCGGGCGCCTTCCTCATCCTTCATCCTCAAGGCATTTTCCTTTAACATCAGCGACCCATACAACTCAGTCTGCAAACTGCTGACCTTGTTCACCTCTCTCCCTTTACCATAGACTAGAAAGTACCCTAGGTGAGGTTAAGCAAGCCCAGCCCTGGCCTTTATTCCTGTCTCTACTAAATTACTAGCCCGATCCCCAGGAGAAAAATCACCTAAATGACAACTTTTCTTTCTTCTATAAACTGTGAAGGAGAAAAGTGTGTGTGTGTGTGCGTGTGTGTGTGTGTGTGTGTATCTCTCAAAGATGTGTTCAGGATCAAACTAGATTTTTAAATGTCATTTTTTACACTCTAACATTTAGATAAATGTTCAGTGCTGTTGGCCATACAGTTAATTCATAGAAACCTTCAAAAGAAAATAATAGAATGATAAGCCTGAGTATTATGAGATAAGGAGAGAGAGAGGAAAGAAAAACAATTCTGAGTTTGGCCATAACCTTAGCGGGATATTTCATTTAGGAAATCTTCACTGAATACTTGACTGACTGAAGGGGTAATATGACTAAGGCAGAGTTCTCATGTGTAATAGAAACTCTGGAGAGAGAGCACCATCAATTACTGGTCATCTAAATCTTCTACACACATAAACATATACACAAACAGCAGCTGTGTAAATGGGAAAAAAATTTAAACCAAAACAAGGAACTCATGCCAGGTGTAAAGGTAGTGGTTTGGCTACCGTCTCCTGGAATACTGGATGAGGTCTTCTCTGCAAATGCTGTTCGCTCACTGGTTAGAAGCAGCTACCAGGAGCCGGGATGGCAGCTACTCACACCTGGATGGGAGCATTTGGGGTAAATGTCAAAACCTCAGACACCTATGTCAGATGCTGACTCGCCACCTCCCCCAGCACACACCTCTTTTCCCTTCAACCTCTACTCACATTCGCTTTCAACAATTTGCCACAAATGCCTCAGCAGGATGGGAGGTGCAGCCCTCAGGGGCCCTCTTGGCTCAGGGCAACTGAAAATGAGCACTTCTCCCTTTCATGGAGAATTCAAGGTCACCAGTATGTCCTCCTCCCCCACGGATTTGTGATCTTGAGGCTTTACGAAAATAGTCTTATCTCTCTGTTCTACCCCCTGCAGGAAGTACAATAATTATCAACTTGAAGGGAATGTTAATTGGGTGAGGCGGCTAGCAATGGAGGCCAAATATGAAAACAAGGCAAAAACTATCAGCAACTGCAAACAGAAAGAGTTCTTAAAAATGCTGTCCCTAAATATTAAAAGGGTGAGCTCTATTAATTCTAGATTTCTGCAGCAATTGCTATTTTGTTTGCTCATTGGTTTTTCATCTCCCATCACCACCTAGCAGATATTAATTCTCCTTTGCATCAAAGGCTCTCTTTGCATTATCAGAAACTGCAAATACTCATTTAATGCCTTCAAACAATGCTATAGAGCAGTGGGCATGATATAGCTGTGTCTCTCTAATTATGTGATATTTGTAAGTCACTATGACAGCAGAGAAATCATCTTTTTCCACTTCCCACCGTTCTCCAAACTATGTTCTTAAAGGGAACACCAGATGCCCAATTCTCTAAACTTGGAACCGCAGAGTCACTTTTGAGTCCCCTCCAACCTTGCTTTCCACGTGACTCCGGTGGCCAAGAACCAAGACTTCTTCACCCATAAATATTCAAATATCCATCCTTCCTCATAATTTCCACCCCCTTGGCATTCTCCAGGCCCACATTATTTCTTGCCTGGATTACTGCAGTGTCCTCCTAACAGGTCTCCAGCCTTGACTCTTCCCATCTCATTCTATTCTAAACGCTCTGCTGAGTTAAAGTTTCCCGAGCACGACGTGAGCACATCAGTGCATGACTACAAATGTCCTCTGGATCCTCTGCTCACAGGAGACTTAAATGGGCAGCTGCAGATAATACGATTTGCTTAATCCCTTTCTCTCTGATTTGAACGTTAAGCTACATGAGCACGGGGCTTTGAATTTGAACTGCACTGGGCATGTAGTAGGTGCAGTAAGTATTTGTTAAAAGAATAAGTGAATATTAAAGGGATGAATAGTTGGATGGATGGATGGGTGGTTGGATGGATAAATAATGCCTCCTTTAATGGTCTGTTTACAATATTAAATGGAATAATGTATATAAAAGAGCCAAGCACAGGGTCAAGTTTTGTCAAATGTTAATCCCCTTCCCTTTTTTCTCTGTTTAGTCTTTTTGTACTATTCCATCCCCATCTCCCAAGCATGAAAGGTTAAGACCAAACCACGCAAGTAGCATGTACTCCACCCTTTTGAATTTGTACCAGATACTGCACGCAAGGGGGAAGTACTCGATTCTGGGTCTTTAGCTTAGGAGAGATGCCCCTGGCTGATCTGTTAGGAATCAACTCTGGTGGAGAGATCCTGGAACACAAGAGGCTGCCCGCAGGTATTAGATGGGCAGGGATGAGGCTTGCAACAAGACAAGGATAAGGATATCTTGCACCAGGATGATGTAGAGAAGGGACAAGTTTGAGAGAGAATCCCCAGGCAGAACTGGTGGGCTGATGGGGGAGTGGGATGGAGACCACCTTCTCCACTTGTCCTCAGCCTCTCAAATTCTGCCAAAGGCTCAAGTGTCCTTCATGTCTTTTGTCTTTTTTTAACATTGAAGGTAGAAATAATGTGACTTTTGATACCTGAAAGCTAGCAACAGCAAATCCTTGTAGAGCAAGCTTCCACTGCCTTTAATCACTGATGTCCTGGGGAGTGTGTACCCCTTTGGAGAAGGCAGAAATGCCAAGGAGCAGAACTCCCTACAAGGAGAGTGATTTAAAAGGCACTTTTTTAAAAAGCCCATTTTGTGGAAAAAATTAGCTGTCTCTTAATTGCTATCTGCACTGTGGTTTCTCCTGGGGGTTGGAGAGGGGAGTGGATTAAAGGAAAAGTTTTGAAGGCCATACGCATGAATATCCAAATGATATGAATTTTAATATATACTTTTTAAAAATTTTTATTAATTAATTTATTTTTGGCTGTGTTGTGTCTCCGTTTCTGTGCGAGGGCCTTCTCTAGTTGTGGCAAGCGGAGGCCACTCTTCATCGCCATGCGTGAGCCTCTCACTCTTGCGGCCTCTCTTGCTGTGGAGCACAGACTCCAGACGCACAGGCTCAGTTGTTGTGGCTCACGGGCCTAGTTGCTCCACGGCATGTGGGATCTTCCCAGACCAGGGCTCGAACCCGTGTCCCCTGCATTACCAGGCAGATTCTCAACCACTGCACCTGCATTACCAGGCAGATTCTCAACCACTGCACCGCCAGGGAAGCCCCTAATATATACTTTTTTTTTTTTTTTTTTTTTTTGTGGTATGCGGGCCTCCCTCTGCTGTGGCCTCTCCCACCGCGGAGCACCGGCTCCGGACGCGCTGGCCCAGCAGCCATGGCTCACGGGCCCAGCTGCTCCGCGGCATGTGGGACCCTCCTGGCCCAGGGCCCGAACCCGTGTCCCCTGAGTTTGCAGGCGGATTCTTAACCACTGCTCCACCAGGGAAGCCCCGAAATTTCAATAGATTTTTAAACAACCTGTCTTGCAAGTTCAGGATAGTTCGAACCCGGTTCCCCTGCATCGGCAGGCGGACGCGCAACCACTGCGCCACCAGGGAAGCCCCCTAATATATACTTTTTAAAGGGTTAGGCAGTGCTGGAAAGATACGACGGTTTTGCTTTTATTTCTCGGTTTGATTAAAATCCCTACAAAAGTGCAATGGTTACCTCTTTGGAAACTTTGCAGAATGTTAAACTTTGGAAAGATTTTATCTTTCACAGTCACAGCTCTATGCAAAAGCCTTTGGCTGCAGGAGCCTGGGATCCAGTTCAGTGGTGTGGCAAAGGCTTTGCATGTGTTTCTGAAAGGTAGCTGGCTTGGAATGAGCACCCTCTCAGTTAGAAGTGAAGCCACCTAGTTATCTAAATGAAACAGAAAGATGCATGAAATATTCCCCTCGTCCCAACTAGATAAGAAGACTGAGCTCTCAAAACATTATCCATAGTCAATCGTTTAAGACTTTTCAGATTATCAACTACAGCATTTCCTAAAAAAAAAATGTCGTGCCAAATAACATTGCAAATCTCATTCCCTACTCAATCCATGCTTCTGAATGGAACAGGCAACAGGCACGCATTTAAATAGAGTGTCAAAGAAATGAATCACCAGTTCACTGCAACTATTCATCTTGGCTAGTAAATGGCCTCCATACTATTCTTCCTTCATTAAAAATGGTTCATTTCCTTTGGCCTTTATTCATTGCCTAATATCCCTAATGAACTTAATGTAGCAAGTGATGTAATCAGACAAAAGAACTGTAAGAACCTTTTTCTGCCACTATAAGCAGAATTAAATCATATTTAATTGGGAATTTAGTGTTCACCAAAAGTCTCGATTAACTATTCGTCACCCATACTGCTGTCTTTCCTCAGGCTTGTTCCTTTCTCCCGCTGAAGTAGGAGGAAAGCACTAGCTCTTAGGCTTCATTCTCTATGTCAGACACAACCATGAACCAGGCAGGTGCCTAACTAGTCCCAACCATGGATTAGTCACTGCACTGGGTGACCCTTAATCCTCCATGGCCAAGAGTGCGCGAAGTGGTGTACATGAGAGAGGAACGAGGTGACATCCACGGTAGCTGCTTTATAACCAGAGCAGAGGAGAGAGGCCAGCCAAGCTGGGAAGAGTTGAGAGGCAATGGCTTCTGGATAGCTTTTGCCGAAAATAGTCACTGCCCTGTGGTAAGGATGAGAGAATTCTATTTCCAGAAAGGGAAATTGAGGATGCAAAAAGGTGGCGAATAAAAAAGTCTGCCAAAAAAGGATCAAGGACTTCAAGAGGGGCAAACCACAGCTGGAGAGCCTGCCTGAGAGGCAGACTTTGTGCCAGACCGCAGAGGAGCAGGAAAGGCCTGCAGGGTTTGTTTTGTTTTTGTTTGCTTTTGCTTTCTTAGCAGAAATAAACATGGTGGAAAAGGTGTTTTGAGAAACATCATTTGGTACTAAATAGTGCAGCTGGAGAAACAATAATAATTCTGCAGCTGCCTGGTCAGGAGGCAATAAGGTCTTGGACCAAGGTGGTAACAGTGAGGTACCGAAAGGGAGCTTTTTCAAGAGGCCCAGTGGAGGAAGAATTGGTGATGAATTGGAAATCATTGCGGAGAGGTAAAGGAGAAAGATGGGTTAAAAACTGCGGGATGCATCTGAACCAGTTCTTACTCTGACCCCCACAATGTCTGTCCTTCCTTCCCATCAACCAGGGAGCAGCTCCACACCACCCAGCCATCATCTCAGAGTCACTCAGCTGAGCATGACTCTCCCCACACTGAGCCGGTGCAGCACATATGGGCAGCGCAGGCCACACAGCAGCCCTTCTTGGAGCGTTTCTGAGCAGGTTTCATATTGCTCTCAGCTCCTCCGGGCAGCAAGTTCCCTTCAGCATAGCTATAATCACCACCATGCCCCAAGGCCTGGTGCACATAGCACTGTAGGTGCCAGGTAAGTATTTGTAGAGAGAATAGTGAGAATTTAGCACCATAGTTGTCTTCAAGTATTTTCAATAGGGCTAAAGTCTTGGCTACGTGAATAACTCAAAATGATCATTTTCTGCCCAGAGTTGCTTTCTTTTTTTTTTTAAATAAATAAAATAAATAAATTTACGTTTTTTAAAAAAGCAATTGAAAATGGAAATTATTATTAGAAAGTTAACAAGTACAGGAAACAGGCAGCAGATCTAGCTAGTGTTTATTCATGTAGATGTTGCTGAATTTTTAAAATCCCTGCCAATGACCAAAATAATGATGATTTGCCCAATAAAACCATATTTTCCCTCTTCTCTTCTATACTATAGGTCCACATGTGTGAAGTTCAAGGGTAAGAGGGAAACAACATATGTATATTCCAAATAAATGCATTGGTCCTAGTTCAAGTTTAGTATCTGGTAGGAAGAGCATTTTTTTTCCCTTCATAATTTATTCCCCGCAGATTTCCATTCATGGGTGCATACAGACTCTTAGAATGTTAGAGCTGGCTGGATCTGTGCAGATCAGATCACTTACCCCCTTAATTCACATTTAAGGACACTGAGGAAATGACAAAGATAAATTTACTAGGATTATAAATTCTAGAGCCTTTGTGCTCCAATATTCCAGAGGCTTTCTGCTAACTAAAATGTTTCCTTCCTCTAAAAAAGAAAGTAGTCAGCAGAGTCTGAGATTTCCCCCCTTTCCTCTATAGCATTGCCAGTGTTACCCTTCAAGGCCCTGATCAAATGTCCTCTCTTCTGTGAGGTTTTGCAGCCTCAGATGAGATGAGCCATCTGAGTGTTGCAGGAAAGAAAGTGGGGCCAGAGAGGATGGTCACATCCCAGGTCAGAGGCAAGTCCCTGGGACAGACACTAAGTGTGGATTCTTGGCTTCACGCAGGAAAGAATTCAAGAGGGAGCCATAGTAAAGTGAAAGAAGGTTTATTCAGGGAGAAACACACTCCACAGACAGAGTGTGGGCCATCTCAGAAGGCATGAGGCCCAGACTTGCTTTCTGATAAAAGTCAAACAAGCTTAAAACAAAAAAGCCTCCATTTGATTCGACATTTCTGAAGAGAGCTGAGAATCTTGGTTGATGATAACATCTACCTTCCTTGTTCTGCTTCATCATCAGACCACCAGGCAGGTACAAGGCTTCTCACAGATTTCAAATATACATTCTGCTGAGTTTTCTCATTTAGTCATTGGTGAAGGTAATTCCTCCCAGGGAAGAGGCCAAATATCAACCATCAATTTGCACAAAGGAAGAACTCAGTAGGATGCTATTTATGCTCTGTGTCTGCTAATATAATCTGTCTCAAGTTTGAAGGACACCTTTACAAAAATAATTTTTTTTGTGGTGCTCACATATTAATAAGCTAGTGGGAGCTCAATATATAGTAAATTCTTCTGACTTAGGCCAATATTTTAAGGCTTATTAAGAGACAATAGTAACTCGACAATTGAGACACAAGCATCTCAGGTATTTAGTTGGTATCTTGACGTTCTCTATGTATCTTAACAGCCAAGAGACCTTAAGACTTCAAAAGCACTGTTCATGCCCACTCCAGAATAAGCCTGAAAAAGAGAGATCCTGAACTGGTACCAAAGAGGCTGAGTATCAGAAATGAATAGTAAAAATTGGTGACTTCCTGGACAAATCAAGTCTTCACCCCACAGTTTTAACTCTATGTAAGTAAATTCATCTAATCAAATAGTGGCTACATCTGTATTTGAATATAGGAGACATTCCAAAGCAAAACAAACTTTAAAAAAATTATGAATCATGTTGAATTACCCGTGTGTCAGATTTCATTCATCTGTGCAGATAGTCTGGATTTGATCATCATAGAGGAAAATGATTCTAGAATACGGATGCTAGATGACTGCAAAAGGGCTAGTCTCCTTCCTCACAGATTCCAAACCCTAGTAGGGAATGAATAAAGAAATAAGCCCGAAGGAGCTGATTAATGGTCAGCCCTTCCAGAGTGATTCATACACCACCCCTGCCTGTGTGAGCATTATGGATTTATTAACATTAAAGCAATGCTCTTCAAACAGGTATCAAAACATTTTAATGTGATGGAACGCTGGATGAAATATTATTGCAACCTCTCAGCAGACTGAAACAAGCTGAGATAATTGTATTGCCAAGGAGAACAGACTCAGCCTCCAGATGCCACTGAAGGCCCTGAGTTTTATCTTCCAAAATTGCATTATTTGATGTAATAACGGCCTAATGTTATGTTCTGAATCAGCTCCCCCCATATTGTGATACCCACTGGATACCACTGATTGCACCCCCTCTGTTCCAATACATCTTCTGAGGCTTAATCGGAGAATCAGTGAGGAATCCCAGGCTGAGGAGCTTCTGTCATTTCCTGGGCATTTCCTGGTACAGCCCTGGTTCATTGAGGGTGGGGTGGTGGTGGGGTGTGGAGAGCAACAGGGTGGAGACCAAGGCCCTGTCTCTCCAAAGAGTCAAGAGCTGGAACAAGACAATTATTTGAGAAGAGACATTAAGCACAAGAGCAACAAGTACAGACTACAAAACAAAAGTGAAGCCATGTTTAGAAAATATACCAACACCCTTCTTCTGCATTTTTCTTCAGTGCGGTTTTCATTTCTGAAAAGAAAATAAATTTCCTACTTTCTGAATTTAGCTGTCTTTTCCTTCTATGCTATACCCCATCCCCTGTGGGCCTTCAAATCTTTTTCTATGGGACAGAAAGAAATAGAGCAGTGCCTATCTTCAGCAAGCTTGTCACCATGGCGGGGGTCCCATGACCGTTCATGTGATACGTAAGCTGACCGTCCAAGGCAGAGGGTGGTCACCCCAAAGTCATTTTCAGAAAGCCACTCTCTGAAGGTGGTAGTGTGTGGATGAATGTCTATGAACTAGGGGAATAAGAGCAAAGGAGTGACAGAGTCCAGCAGGTAAAACCAGAAAGTTTTGTTTGAATATAGTCACACTTTTTTTCCCATGTTTAGCACCAAGGCCATTTACTAAATGCTCCCAAGGACAGATCCGTGACCTCAAGGAGGACACTGGGTTATTTTAAACCATGATAAGCTCTCTCCTCTTGCTTATTTAGTTCTGTATGCTGTAGGAGCCTGCTGGGTGGCAGAGTTATTATACAAAGCTTCTTTTTTTTTTTTTTTTTTTTTATTACCCTAACTATCCTCCTCAGTCTCCCATATTCCAGAACACTTTCCACCCTCAAACCTTTCTTTTCTCAATCTGTCCCCATGAACCAGAATGTCTTTTCCCTCTTTACATATACTGACTGGTCTGGAGGCTCCTGATCAAGCTCCCCACCCCCAAACAATGGCACTGCCTTCCTATTCTGGTTTCCTAAAAAACGTGTCACTTAATCACTTACTACCTTTGTTGTTATTCCGTTTCTTCATGAAACTGTGTACTGCATCTTTGATGAGATCTTAAGATGCCCGAGGACAGCAAATTGAAAACTCCTGACCAGGTTTCAGTTCTTGGTATTGAATCAAGCAAAGTCCAAAGGTGTGCCAAGAGCTGTGGCTCAGCTTGGAGCTTATGTGGGATCACAAGAAATTAGAGGAGACAGAACAGGCCAACGGGTAGCACAGTGATTTTAGGGTCAGCTCTGTACCTTGGAAAGTGACTGGAGATACAGGGCAGGTGTAAAGACAACTTAAACACAATGCTAATGGATGCTTCTCGTGGACAGGGGATTAATTTAAGAGCACATTTCTTAAATGAAATGAACCAACCTCTGTGGCTCTAAAGCTGCAGACGTAGAAGTCAGAAGGTAACCCCTCTGCTACATTATGCATGAGTTTAATACTTTTTCCTGTTCTTCCCCTCAAATAAACTGCAGAAAAGGCTTGAGAATCTGTTCAAGAGAAGTGGGGAGAAGCAAAGAACCCAGAAAGAGGGGACCAAAGAGGAGCAGTTGCGAACATAACATTTTGCCAATTTCACATTGGTCCTACTTTCCCTCTTCAACAGATCCACATCCAAAGAGCTCCTTCAAGAATTCAAACTAACTGAAAATTTCCATTAGCCCAGTTTGGTATATCCCTATTATATTCATAAATTAGAGAAGAAAACAAACCAGAAACTCAGAAGTTCTCAGTAGAATAATACAAAATAAAACAACATATCAACCGCCAGCATCATGACAATAAAATCCTAATAGAATCCCAGCAAAGTCCCTATTCAGTCCCAAAACTTCTCCATATCTTACTCAAGTGATGACCCTAGCAGATGATATCAAACTAAGACAGGAAGTTAGATTCAGACATTTTAGAAAGATTCTTGTACCTATAATTGTAAAACCATCATCTGCTTAAATACAGCAACCAGAAAACCTCATTCCTCACATATTTTGGTTCCTGGGGGGTTTACTACCTCCATTCTGCCATATGCAACATTAAGTATGCCTAATTTTCAAAGCAGAGCATACAATTATTCCTTTTGTCAATGAAAATCTTGGGTGGAAATAATCACCAATATGAACTTTGCCATTCCAGGTGGTTAAATTCAAATGAATATAAATGCTGTTCTCTGTAAATTATCTTTCTAATTTGAGGCATAAATGGGCTTTTTGCCCTCACCTTCAAGGCTTGCCTTTAATATTCTGTGAAAGATAAATTACATTATTACCTAAGGAAAGTCTGCTGAAAATTATTGAATTTTTAGTTCTAGACACTGAAGATATTTCTTATTTGACAAAGTATATCAATACTTGTCACTGACACAGAGATTGGATTTTTAAGGCATTTATGGAGCAAAAGAAACAAAACAAATTTTACCCTGGCATTCATTTTAAAGCAAAACATCTAAATAAATCAGATCTGGCTAAAAACATACCTGGGGCCTTGGCTGGATTTAATTACACATAGAGTTGGCAAATCTACAGTCATAATCAACAAACAGACAGCCGTACTTCTCAAATCATCTCAACACTGACACATCACAGGCAGTTGACTTTCAAATACTTTGAGCCAGAGCTGATAGATGGCATGGCGGCCGCCAGAGGATTTCGCTGATTATGGGCGTTTAAAGCAACTTTCTCTATTTTAGATTTGGTCTTCCTATTTGTGTTGCTTTTTAATGGTAGGATAGGAATTAAGACGACCACTCACAATGATAGTGGAAACACACTTATGGTTTACTGTCTGATTCCACGCTGAGCACAACGTTCACTGCTGCATATGCATTTCATGGATTCATCTGTTTAGAACTCACAGCCCTCTGAGTTTGCTATGTTGTTCATTTCACAGATGAGAAAACTGAGTCCTAGAAGCCACTAGCCTAAGGTTACGAGGATAGTTCACTTGACAGAAGTACTTGAATCAGTAAGTGAAAAAAGGGTTACGTGAAAAAAAAAAAAAAAAAAAGGGAGGGGAATCTAATGGAATTCAGCAGAATACTTAAATTCCACTGACAATAATTCCTTTCTCTCCTTCAAGTTTTACGAGGATCTTGTTCTCAGGGGTTATCCATCATGAATTTAATATCTCTGTCAGTTGCTGAGGACACGAATAGGAGGACAAAACTTGAAACCTTCCCTGTCCTCATTAACATTTCAAGAAAGGCAGATAGGTCTCTACCTCCACCCAACTTATTTAGCTATGGAATTACCAGGAGACCTGGTATGGTGTCATGCTGTCACGGACCCATCTCCTGGATACCCTCGAAGTCCAGGACAGATCTTTGATTTGACTCAGCTTCCACAGAAGATTGAGAGGAACACAGAAATACATAAGGAGGAAATCAGGCCCAGAGGGGTTAATCCTCAAAAACTCTCAAAGGCAGGCACATCTCAGTCACTAACACTCCAGTTTTGAAGTGTTTTCCACAGGAGAGGGAACCATACTTCCATCTCAAAGCCAAGAGTAGGCTAAGAGCCTAGAAACATGCATTGGGAATAAACTCAACATTATTGTTTTTTTCTGAAACACTTAAATTTTGTTTTTTTATGTATTTGGACTATAAAATCCTTAGTTTTCAAGGGTTTCTTTGAGGAATACTTCCCCATCGTTGCATAGTTGGATTTAACAGGGATCACAATCACTTCTAGCAGGCTGGCTTCTTTGGCACAAAGTAGTAATGAAAGTACTATGTTTATCCAACATGCTGGAAAAATGTCAATCTGTTAGACCTTAGGCAAATAATGGTCTACAGTTAGAGGCAAAAGTATTCCCGTAACTAAATCCTTGTTACAAGTTATCCAGGGAAGAGAACTTTAACATTCAACACACTATAACTTACAATAGACATTTTTCTAAGATGTGTATGTAGGGTTTTATTGTCTCGATTCATGAGCTTCAGATATGCAACATTTTATACAAAGAAACTTTCTTGAACATATGACTTTACCCTAGACCTAGACTCACCAACTGATTCTTCATTCCTTAGGGTCACTGAAATAAGCAGACGAATTACATATATCTTTTTAAAAATTCACTAAATGTATGAACATTAGAATCCCAATTTTGTGGGAAAGTTACTTTCCTCTTTGAGCCTTAGTGTCCTCCTTTGTAAAATCAGCTATGAAAGTACTCAAAATTCTCGTAGGATTACTTCAGGTTAAACGAAAATATAGATGCAGAGTTCTTAGCATAGTGTCTAGTACAGAGTATGGCTCTCCAAACAGAGAGCTAATGCATACACCCACACACACGAATGTATGTAATTCATATAGAATAGTAACACAAAGAAAGCTAAATCTACTATTTGTTTTCTGATGTAGCCCCTTAATGATCTGTGATGGGTCAATGGGTAACGTAAAGCTTAAAAGTCAGCTGCTGTATTCAAACAGACACAGTACATAGGTTTCTGGCTGCCACGACGACGTTGCTAATGATGCTGGCACTATTCTAAGCTCTTGCCTGTACCCTTTGATGGGGGAACCGAAATTACCCTACTTTGCAAATAAGGAAACGGAGACATGGAGCGTTCAAATGACTTGCCATGTCATACTGCTGGTGTACACAGCAGCTAGGATTGGAGCCCGGGTAGTCTGATTCCACAGCACATGCTCTTAACCTTTACAAAAGGAAATGCTCCTCTGACCTGCCCATTGTCCAGTTCTCTGGATGATACAGGCAAAAGCTGCTCAAAGGAAAACCAACGAAGCCCGACCTTTTGTCGACTCTCAGGAGTCAGGAAGTGATAAGCCCCACGCAGCAAGGCTGACCTGACTTCCTTCAAACCAGGGTTGTTTTAAGAACCAGATGGGATAACGGTGTGCTCTAAGAACATGACGGATTTTAGTCACACAGAAATTGCGTGACTCTGAATCTGAACTAACTTTAAAAACAACTTAAGAGTGACTGGCATCACGGCATGTGCTGCATTTTCCACTTACAGCCACTCATCTCCAAGTGCTTCCAAGTGGACACCCACTGCTTTCCACCTTTTGAAATGGTTGTGGTAGAAGTGCTATTTTCAAAAATGTTAAAAAGAGTGCATGTTGAAACAAACACCTTAGAACATTCCTACTATGATGAGTAGGGAGAAGGACATGAAAAGGTTGTTTATTTACTTATTAGTATCTGTGCTCTCTAAACCCGGCAAATCAGTGAGACTCTACATACCTGGAATTTGTAGCTTCTGTTTATTGAGGTCCTACTATGTGTCAGTTATCTTTAATCCTCAGGCTAAAGTTATTTTTATTCCTTACAGCCATTTGATGAGTTAAATATTATTACCTTCCCTTTTACAGTTGAAAGAAACAGCCTGCCAGAGATTATGTAACTTGCCCAAGGTCACGTTAAGAAGCAGAGGTGGGGTTTGAACCTAGTTCTGCCTGAATACAAAACCTTCACACTGTCCTTCTATCGTATCAAGTGGCTTCAGTGAGATGCCAGAAAATTAAGAGAGTGAGCAAGCTTGAGACAAACGGGGATTTGAATAGAAACGGGAAGTCGGATTCTCACGGGTGGACCCTGCAGATTTCAGATCACTTTACCCCAAGTCACGCTCTGCTCACCCTGAGGACAGAGTGGAGGACACAGAGCTTATGCCCTGTCAAGCAAGGGCCAGTGCTGTGTTTCATTTTCTTGGGGAATCATGGTCTTGACTTTTGGAAGAGTGACAGCTTATAGCTGGAGAAAGAAGTGGGTTCTGTGAAACACAAAACAACATATAACTCTTGGCCTGGGGCTGACAGTCCAGGAAGTACCCCTGGCCCACTCCCACACCCAAAAACTTCCACCTGGAGGCAGCAAGATTGAATCTTGTGTTTCCATTTTATCTCCACTCATCCATGAGAACTCAGGAAGACCAGAGTATCTGCTATATTCCAGCTGAAATAAATCCTTAAAGACAGGATGTGGACAGAAGCCCTGAAGGTAGCATCTTTCGGGAGCGGCTTGGGTTACTCCCCTGCATCCGTGCAAAAATGGAACACTGAGTCCCCTGCCCCGTCTCACCCATCTAACCTCCTCTTCCTTTAATTCTTCTCCATCTTCTTCCCCTCAAAACCTTTCCCCAAAAGGGCCTGAGGGAAGAGGTGAATGAAACGGTAGATTGCATGTTTTTGGTAAGCAGGGATATCACTAGGCCAGGCTGGAGAGAGGATGGCAGCAGTGGGTTTAAAAATGTAAGCAGGGGACTTCCCTGGTGGTCCTGTGGTAAAGAACCAACTTCCAAAGCAGGGGATGCGGGTTTGATCCCTGGTCAGGGAACTAAGATCCCACATGCCACGGGGCAACTAAGCCCGCACGCACCACAACTACCGAGCTCATGCGCCTCAACTAGAGCCCGCGTGCCGCAAACTACAGAGCCCACACACTCTGGAGACCCATGAGCCACAACTAGAGAAGAGAAAACCTACACACCACAACTGGAGAGAAGCCTACGCACCGCAACAAAAGATACCGCGTGCCTCAACTAAGATGCCGCAACTAAGACCCAATGCAGCCAAAAATAAATAAGTAATAAATCTTTAAAAAAATGTAAGCAGATAGTGAGCTTCTCCATCCCAAACCCCCTGCACGTGACTTCCCGGAGAAGTAATATATGGGGCACCCAAAAGGACAGAGGGGGTGGAAGAAGTAGCATTCTATAATTCTATGAAATGGATCTTTTATTGAGCTCATTACAGCCTTGGAGATTCATTAAGAGGCTGTCAGTGGTCCCACCTCCAGCTCTGCAGAGGACAAAATAAAAGCAAGCCACAATGCCACACAGGGTGCTGAAGGTAGGTCCAGGGACCAAGCATTCATAGCAGAGGTGTGTAGCAAGTGATGGTTACAAAGTGAAGGGAAAATCCTCCAGGCCATGAGGATGTCCTCTGTTCTCAGAGAAGGAAGCCACGGCAATATTTCCACCTTTCAACGGTGAGCTCAATGAAGGCATTAAAGCAGCAACAGTGTCTGAGCAGGCATGGGCATTTGCTGAAAATTTAAGGGGTCTTGACAATTTTTACCAACACACATTATGATAAACTAAAATTAGATGTTAATATTTTGGCAAAAGGATCTGACACCAGTGGAGTCAAAATGTGTGCTTCAAAGAAGAACTATGCATCCCATGTACATTCACAGACATACATTAAGACAGAGGTTGGGCTTTGGGACAGAAATAACCAGAAAGCAAATGTCTAATCTTACTTCTTCTTGTGGTATAGACAAGTGATCCCCAAGAGAGAAAAAGGGCAGATATTTGCTTTCTGATGGATACCTGGAATTCCGGCAAGTGTATGTACCTATCCTGGCCTGCAACCTGCCAGTTGTTCCCTTGCCTTGTTCCAGGTCTTCTAGGAGAGGCCTAGGAAGTTGGGTGCTTGCTGTTGGCACACGAGAGGCCAGGCAAGGCCATGCTCAGACTTCCCTGCTGCTGAGACTGCTGCTTGCTGCTTCTGTTTCTGGTACTATCTCCACTGAAGTGAACATATACAGAAGATTAGCTTGCTTAATGAGTAACATTGATATATTGATTAATGCAACAATGCAACAGCCCTTGCTCTTACCCCAACAGGTCCTTTGTTCTGCTTACATGCAAGATGGCACTTCACTGCCTTACTATCAATCAAACACCTATTTACTAAGCACCTGTGCCTAGGTCTGATACTCGACTCTGGGGAAGGTCAAGACACTCAGGAGGCTTCCACTCTGTGGAGGCAGGGCTCATACACTCAAGAAACAGGTAACTGATGATGCCTGGAGTAAGGTATCCTGAGCAATGTTGAAAGGCTGGGACAGAAGTGCAACGAGAAGGCACGAGGGTGAGGTGTCAGCATGAAGGAGGATGATTGAGAGTCACTGGAGCTGAGGAGGTGCAGTTAAGAACTCCAGACAGGGAGTGCAGAGGTGTGGATTGTGCAGCATCTGTAGGAACAGTGAGTTACCCACAGTGGCTCAGAGTAAGATGCATTGGAGGATCTGGCTACAGACAAGCCAGCAAGATAAGCCAAAGGCAGCTTGTGAAGTGCTGTACTTGGGGTGTGAACTTGATCATGCAGGCTAGAGGTCAACAGTTTCTGTACAGAGCCAGACGGTAAATATCTGTGGCCAGACAATCTCTGCTGCAGCTACTCAACTCTGCCCTCATAGGGCAAAAGCATCCCATAGACAATATGTAAATGAATGGGCATGGCTGTGTTCCAATAAAACTTTATTGACAAAAACAGATGGTCAGATGGATTTGGCTTGTGGCTGGATTTTCTAATTCCTGCTGTCAGCAGTGGGAAACCCTGTAAGGTTTAAGCAAGGAGATTAGGACCTGACAGTGAGTATGTCACGTAGGTCACAGTGCCACTGTTTGGAGGATACACTGGAGATGAGGGGCAGAGTGAACGACCAGGAAACAATGACAATGGGCCTTTGTATTTCTGGTGGACATCTCTGCAAGTCTAATACTCTGATACACGTCATCTGTGCAGTGCCCCTCTCCTCTCAGGGCATCGACTCATAGCCACACTCCAGTCTCGAGTTATACAAACTAAGGCATCATTCTGAACCCAGATGCGTTTCCTAAAGGACCACACTGACAAAGATGTCTATTAAATTAAGTGCAGATTAACACAGAGCTAACTTGTAAATCTGACAGTGTGTAGGAGATGGAAAGGATGACTTGCAAAGGAAAATGTGAGAAATCAGGGTTTGCTTAAGATAAAACAGGCACAAGCATGATAAATGAGCACCATCAGCCTTTTTTTCTTTCAATATTGAAGTGAGAAAAAGGACTTCGATCAATGTCCTCATCAATGGCTAACTCCTCTTTCTCTTCTCAGAACAAAACTAACTTGCTAAATGAGGAGATAAGAAACAACAACAACAACAACAAAACCCAGCCTTCCTTGAGCATCTTTCAGAAGAGGGTTTCCGGACAGAGGCTCTGCCAATCCTACTTTTACGAATACATACAAATTCTGTGGTAATCAACAACATCCACCTGCATTAATATGTTGAAGGTTTGGCAAAGCAGAATTAAACTGAATGTGCCAACTCTAAATCTATTGTTACAGGGAATTTTGTAGCAAGTCTTCATAACAGGACAAATGTAATCTTCAGTACAGCCTGAGTAGAAACTAAGATTTCGGAGTAATGAGGTTTTTTGATAAAATGAGGACCTGCTTTAACACACTCCAATGCAAGATGCCCCCATCTTAAAAAAGAACGATGTTCCCAATTTTTCTGTGCAATTTGGATAACGTTTTCTCTCAGAAACATGATATAAATGTGGGTTAGTTCCCAGGCTAGCCCTTCAAAAGCTTATTTAAACCAAAAGAAAAATGAAGACAGTAGGAAGCCATGGCTTTACAGTACTAGTAATTGAGCAAGTCAAAAGCAATTAAGAATAGAAAATCATTTTAAAAAATCTCTCTTAAAAATAGGGAGTTTAAGGAAATAAAAGAGAGACAAAGGATTCATTTTGAGATTCTTATCAGTTTCAGCCCCCTCCTCCCTGATCATTCATTAGATCCCAGACTCACCATCTTTCTTGCTATCCTTTGAAGACTATAAGCTTGTTCTTGCCACTGGGCCTTAATAATTACTGATCCATCAGTCAGAAGCATATTTCCAAGAGATATCTGAACGTCTAAATTCTTCTCATTATCAAGACCTCTTAGCCCTCTCCATGAATATATAAAAGAGACCCTCCCTAGCCCAGTCAGCATCTGTACTATCACCCTGGGTCACTTTCTTCATAGTCAATATGAAGAATTATGTTATTTGCTTTACACTTGATTTACTTGTTTACTGTCTGTCTCCTCCACACATATATAAATTGCACACAAGCGGGAACTCTGTCTTCTTTATCCTGATAAGTGTTCAATTAAATATTTTTACTTTTGAATGGACCCTGAAAGGATGGTTGTATGGATGCTTTCCAAAGTTTCGTTATTTTGTTATTTCATGATTTTTTAATTTTCTCTAATATAATTTTTATTTTTCTCTAATTCTTTAATTCCAAAACCAACACTCATGCATTATTTGATATAGAGACCCAGGCCAAGAATCAGTTTTTCAATATTTACTGATCAACACAAATAACTTGGTTCCTCGTAATGTAATAATTGTGGTCGAGAAGGGGGAGAGAGAGGTAGAGAAAAGTAGGTTAAAGAAAAGTTATGCATGTATCAATGGAAAAGAGAGTATAGTGTTGACCCAATTAACTGCATGTCTATAAAAGGCATAAAAATGGGGGAGATCAATGCATGGAAGCAAAATCTCCCCAAAACCAAAAAGGCAGGCTCTGAGAATGTCAGAGCAAAATATTGCCATAGGTCTCTAAGGGGCATTGCTGGCACAGTGCAGAGTTGCTATTCAAAGTGTATTTTATACTGAGTAGGGAAAACTATGCTAATAGGAAGCAAAGGACATTTATTGAAAGTCTACTATGAGCCAGAAACTTTACTAAGTATTTTTATATTTAATTCTTACAACAATCTTTTGAGGTTCACATTGTATTATCTTTATTTTTCCAATGAATGAAACTGAAATTCGGTGAAATAATTTAAACCAGAAAACATTCTGAGTTATGCATCCAGATTTGAATCAAAGTTTGTCTACAAATTTTTTTCCTATGACATTTCTCCAGAAAGAACATATATGAGATGATTATACTTATAAACACTATCACCAAAATTTACAAAACAAATAATGAGCAAGTTTGATTGGGTATTTTCTTTTTAAAAAAGTAAATTTTGCTTAATAAAATTGCTTTAAATTATACTAATAAAATTTTGCTAATAAAATTGCTTTAAATTATACTAATATTCTAGGGTCTGTGAGAATAATTTTAATTACAAAATAATTTTGCACAGTGGTTGTGTTCCCCAATTGTCTCCTATAATCATCGTCAGAGTCAGGGGGGTTGTAATAAGCAGATTCTATAGTGAGTTACAGGTACCACATCCCTGTCCTTTCCTATTTTCATGACAAGTGAACAAATAAGACACCTGAAAAGTTACTCCACAGAACCCAAAGCAGGAAAAATAAAAAGATCAAATAGACAATTTTCCTATATTAAGTTATCTGCTGCCAGCATTGAAGATCCGCCTGAATTTCCACATACCATGTCCTAACCATGGCTGGCATGTTGCCCTCTTGTAGATGGGGCCTAAATGTGTCAATGAAGAAGCAAGTTCTCCTTCCATTTCTCCGTCCACAGAATTGTGGTATCTGATGTAACAGTCAGAATACATGCAGGTGATAGATCAAACCTGAAAAAGTAGATATGGGTATGCTATTTGATCTCTAACTCTAAAAATGTGTACTTAGACCTAAACCACAGATCTGTACCTTTGCGAGTACGCTGCTCCCAGCCAGCTGGCAGGAACCTCCCTGTGGCGCTGGCGGGGCGACGCCTGGGGCCTGCTGGGTGGGTGGCAGAGCAGGAGGCTCGGTGGGGCCGCGACCGCTCCAGGTATGCGGGTCTCACCTTCTGCATGTGGCTAGGGCTGGTGGCGCATGTGCAGACGCGGGAGAAGTGGAGAGACAGAGCTCAGATTTTCTTCAGTGAGAAGTGATGTTACTTTGAGTGTAAAAATTTAATGAAGAGAAAAGTTGAATAAAATATTCTATTAGAGGGCAGACAGCAGAAGCAAGAAGAACTACAATCCTGCAGCCTGTGGAACAAAACCCACCTTCACAGAAAGATAGACAAGATGAAAAGGCAGAGGGCTATCTCTGAGATAAAGGAACAAGATAAACCCCCAGAAAAACCACTAAATGAAATGGAGATAGGCAACCTTCCAGAAAAAGAATTCAGAATAATGATAGTGAAGATGATCCGGGACCTCGGAAAAAGAATGCAGGCAAAGATCGAGAAGATGCAAGAAATGTTTAACAAAGACCTAGAAGAATTAAAGAACAAACAGAGATGAACAATACAATAATTGAAATGAAAACTACACTATAAGGAATCAATAGCAGAATAACTGAGGCAGAAAAATGTATAAGTGACCTCGAAGAAAGAATGGTGGAATTCACTGCTGCAGAACAGAATAAAGAAAAAAGAATGAAAAGAAGTGAAGACAGCCTAAGAGACCTCTGGGACAACATTAAATGCAACAACATTCGCATAATAGGGGTCCCAGAAGGAGACAAGAGAGCGAAAGGACCCGAGAAAATATTTGAGGAGATTATAGTCGAAAACTTCCCTAATATGGGAAAGGAAATAGCCACCCAAGTGCAAGAAGCACAGAGAGTCCCATACAGGAAAATCCCAAGGAGAAACATGCCAAGACACATAGTAATCAAACTGGCAAAAATTAAAGACAAAGAAAAATTATTGAAAGCAGCAAGGGAAAAATGACAAATAACATACAAGGGAATTCCCACAAGGTTAACAGCTGATTTCTCAGCAGAAACTCTACAAGCCAGAAGGGAGTGGCATGATATAGTTAAAGTGATGAAAGGAAAGAACCTACAACCAAGATTACTCTAGCTGGCAAGGATCTCATTCAGATTCAGTGGAGTAATCAAAAGCTTTACAGACAAGCAAAAACTAAAAGAATTCATCACCACCAAACCAGATCTACAAAAAATGCTAAAGGAACTTCTCTAAGTGGGAAACACAAGAGAAGAAAAGGACAAACAAAAACAAACCCAAAACAATTAAGAAAATGTTCATAGGAACATACATATCGATAATTACCTTAAATGTGAATGGATTAAATGCTCCAACCAAAAGACATAGGCTTTCTGAATGGATACAAAAACAAGACCCATATATATGCTGTCTGGAAGAGACCCACTTCAGACCTAGGGACTCATACAGATTGAAAGTGAGGGGATGGAAAATGATATTCCATGCAAATGGAAATAAAAAGAAAGCTGGAGTAACAATCCCCATATCAGATAAAATAGACTTTAAAATAAAAAATGCTACAAGAAACAAGGAAGGACACTACATAATGATCAAGGGATCAATCCAAGAAGAAGCTATAACAATTATAAATATATATGCACCCAACATAGGAGCACCTCAATACATAAGGCAACTGCTAACAGCTATAAAAGAGGAAATCGATAGTAACACAATAATAGTGGGGGACTTTAACATCTCACTTACACCAATGGACAGATCACCCAAAATGAAAATAAATAAGGAAACACAAGCTTTAAAGGACACAACAGACCAGATAGATTTAATTGATATTTATAGAACATTCCACTCAAAAATAGCAGATTACACTTTCTTCTCAAGTGCACATGGAACCTTCTCCAGGATAGATCACATCTTGGGTCACAGATCAAGCCTCAGTAAATTTAAGAAAATTGAAATCAGATCAAGCATCTTTTCTGACCACAATGCTATGAGATTAGAAATGAATTACAGGGAAAAAAACGTAAAAAACACAAACACATGGAGACTAAACAATACGTTACTAAATAACCAAGAGATCACTGAAAAAATCAAAGAGGAAATCAGAAAATACCTAGAGACAAATAACAATGAAAACACAACGATCCAAAACCAATGGGATGCAGCAAAAGCAGTTCTAAGAGGAAAGTTTATAGCTATACAATCCTACCTCAAGAAACAAGAAAAATCTCAAATAAACAATCTGACCTTACACCTAAAGGAACTAGAGAAAGAAGGACAAACAAAACCCAAAGTTAGCAGAAGGAAAGAAATCATAAATATCAGAGCAGAAATAAATGAAATAGAAACAAAGAAAACAATAGCAAAGATCATTAACACTAAAAGCTGGTTCTTTGAGAAGATAAACAAAATTGATAAACCATTAGCCAGACTCATCAAGAAAAAGAGGGAGAGGACTCAAATCAATAAAA
>NC_041225.1:4899298-4964059 GCF_002837175.3 Physeter macrocephalus | reverse complement strand
AATTGAAACTGTGATTTAAAATCTTCCAACAAACAAAAGTCCAGGACCAGATGGCTTCACAGGTGAATTCCATCAAACATTTAGAGAAGAGCTAACACCCATACTTCTCAACCTCTTCCAAAATATTGCAGAGGAAGGAACACTCCCAAACTCATTCTATGAGGCCACCATCACCTTGATACCAAAAGCAGACAATGATACTACAAAAAAAGAAAATTACGGACCAACATCACTGATGAATATAGATGCAAAAATCCTCAGCAAAATACTAGCAAACAGAATCCAACACACATTAAAACGATCATACAGCATTATCAAGTGGGATTTATCCCAGGGATGCAAAGATTCTTCAATATACGAAAATCAATCAATGTGATACACCATATTAACAAATTGAAGAATAAAAACCATATGATCATCTCAATAGATGCAGAAAAAGCTTTTGACAAAATTCAACACCCATTTATGATAAAAACTCTCCAGAAAGTGGGCATAGAGGGAACCTACCTCAACATAATAAAGACCATATACGACAAACCCTCAGTAAACATCATTCTCAATGGTGAAAACCTGAAACCATTTCCTCTAAGATCAAGAACAAGACAAGGATGTCCACTCTCACCACTATTATTCAACATAGTTTTGGAAGTCCTAGCCATGGCAAACAGAGAAGAAAATGAAATAAAAGGAATACAAATTGGAAAAGAAAAATTAAAACTATCACTGTTTGCAGATGACATGATACTATACACAGAGAATCCTAAAGATGCCACCAGAAAACTACTAAAGCTAATCAATGAATTTGGTAAAGTTGCAGGATACCAAATTAATACACAGAAATCTCTTGCATTCCTATACACTAGCGATGAAAGATCAGAAAGAGAAATTAAGGAACCAATCCCATTCACCACTGCAACAAAAAGAATAAAATACCTAAGGATAAACCTACCTAAGGAGGTCAAGACCTGTACTCAGAAAACTATAAGACACTGATGAAAGAAATCAAAGATGACACAAACAGATGGAGAGATATACCATGTTCTTGGATTGGAAGAATCAATATTGTGAAAATGATGTACTACCCAAAGCAATCTACAAATTCAATGAAATCCCTATCAAATTACCAATGGCATTTTTAATGGAAGTAGAACAAAACATCTTAAAATTTGTATGGAGACAGAAAAGACCCCAAATAGCCAAAGCAGACTTGAGGGAAAAAAACGGAGCTGGAGGAATCAGACTCCCTGACTTCAGACTATACTACAAAGCTACAGTAATCAAGACAATATGGTACTGGCACAAAAATAGAAACATAGATCAATGGGACAAGATAGAAACCCAGAGATAAACCCACACACTAGTCAACTAATCTATGACAAAGGAGGCAAGAATACACAATGGAGAAAAGACAGCCTCTTCAATAAGTGGTGCTGGGAAAACGGGACAGGTACATGTAAAAGAATGAAATTAGAACAGTCCCTAACACCATGCACAAAAATAAACTCAAAATGGATTAGAGACCTAAATGTAAGACTGGACACTATAAAACTCTTAGAGGAAAACATAGGAAGAACACTCTTTGACATTAATCACAGCAAGATCTTTTTTGATCCACCTCCTAGAGTAATGGAAAAAAAACCAAAAATAAACAAATGGGACCTAGTGAAACTTCAAAGCTTTTGCACAGCAAAGGAAACCATAAACAAGACCAAAAGACAACCCTCAGAATGGGAGAAATATTTGCAAATGAATCAACGGACAAAGGATTAATCTCCAAAATATATAAACAGCTCATGCAGCTCAATATTAAAAAAACAAACAAGCCAATCCAAAAATGGAAAGAAGACCTAAATAGACATTTCTCCAAAGAAGACATACAGATGGCAAAGAAGCACATGAAAAGCTGCTCAACATCACTAATTATTAGAGAAATGAAAATGAAAACTACAGTGAGGTATCACCTCACACCGGTTAGAATGGGCATCATCAGAAAATCTAGAGACAACAAATGCTGGAGAGGGTGTGGAGAAAAGGAAACCCTCTTGCACTGTTGGTGGGAATGTAAATTGATACAGCCACTATGGAGAACAGTACGGACGTTCCTTAAAAAAATAAAAAGAGAATTACCATCTGATCTAGCAATTCCACTACTGGGCATATACCCAGAGAAAACTATAATTCAAAAAGACACATGCACCCCAATGTTCATTGCAGCACTATTTACAATAGCCAGGCCATGGAAGCAACATAAATGCCCATCGACAGATGAATGGATAAAGAAGTTGTGGTACATATATACAAAGGAATATTACTCAGCCATAAAAAGGAACGAAATTAGGTCATTTGTTGAGATGTGGATGGATCTAGAGACTGTCAAGTCAGAAAGAGAAAAACAAATATCGTATATTAACGCATATATGTGGAACCTGGAAAAATGGTACAGATGAACCAGTTTTCAGGGCAGAAATTGAGACACAGATGTAGAGAACAAACATATGGACACCAAGGGGGAAAGCGGCGGGCGGGGGGTGGTGGTGGTGGTGTGATGAACTGGGCGATTGGGATTGACATGTATACACTGATGTGTATAAAATTGATGACTAATAAGAACTTGCTGTATAAAAAAATTTTAAAAATATAAAAATGTGTACTTAAAAATGAAGCCTTGGATTTTAGATTTCTAAGTGCAACTATTTTTGCTCTGTTTACTTAGTTTTATATCATTTATTCTCATGCTTTACCCTGCAAAATAAGTGCAACTCAAGCTCTTTCAAAGAAACCATGACATAGGCGAATGCATCATTTTGACAGTGGAAAATGACAAAACATCTTTCAGAATCACTCCATACTTGGCTGATAAATGAGCCACATCAACTCCAAATTCTAATACCAAGCAAAGACTAGTGAAAACAAGTGAGCCCATTCAGAATATAACAAGGAAGACAGCACAGAGTATTTGACAGTTAGAAAAGGAAAAAAATTGATTCTTTGTTGATTTGTTAAAAGTGAGCAAAGTAGAAAGTGAATTATATTGCAACTTAAAGCTCTCAGTTAATAACTTATTTACCTAAGCACCACTACAAAATGATGATTATGATGCCTTTATTCCTCAATTAATTTCTAATTGCTTATTTTTTTCTAAAACAGGCAGCATGAAAAATTTAAATCCATACAAATTAGCAAAACATACAAATAATGCACATAAAACAAATTCAGACTTACCCCCCTTTGCTTAACCTTATGTTTTACCTACAAAAAATCTTAAAAATAACTTAAGGATGTTTACATAATTATAATGATGTTTAATATATAAATGGCAAGATCAATATTACAGTGAGTTTTTAAAGTTTAAATATGAAATTGATAAAAATAATCAGAAATCTCAGTAAAAATCCCTACAATTTCAGAGACAGAGAGTCACTAGAAGCCTAACTTGTGCCACTATAGAGCTTTGTGGCTAAAAATATTCAGATCAGTGAAGGAGGTATTGCCAGTTCTAATAAGTGTAATAGTCCCCTAACTTTTCTGGGCATTCAAAAAAAGAAAAAATACTCAAAAAAGGCCACGTGACCAGTTCTGGTATATGAAATATGGATAAAAATAATAATGTCATTTTAGGACCAAAGCAGCTTAAATCCTTATATGACTCTCCAGTCCCTCTTGTTGAGCAGGGGGAATGTGAAGCCTAGTTTTGAGATGGTGGGGTCACCGTATTGAATCAGCCTGGTAAACAGCTATGTAGAGTCTCCTCGAGGATCTGCAGAAAATTTTGTAAGGAAGAAAAAAAAGTCTATTATTAATCCATCAAGATTTCGGCTGGGGACTTGCATGGTGGTGCAGCGGTTAAGAATCCGCCTGCAGGGGACACAGGTTCGATCCTTGGTCTGGAAAGATTCCACATGCTGCAGGGCAACTAAGCCTGTGTGCCACAACTACTAAGCTTGTGCTCAACAGCCCACGAGCCACAACTACTGAGCCCACATGCCATAACTACTGAAGCTCACATGCCTACAGCCTGTGCTCTGCAACAAGAGAAGCCACTGCAATGAGAAGCCCACGCACAACAGAGTAGCCCCCACTTGCCGCAACTAGAGAAAGCCCATGTACAGCAATGAAGACCCAATGCAGCCAAAAATAAATTTAAAAAAAAAGATTTCAGTTGTTTGTTATTGCAGCACAACCTCTCCCATCCCTTCTAACTGATACTGCACATTTACAGCTTTGTTACTGCTTTTCTTCAGACTTGGGGACCTACCTTTGTGAGACATCTAGATTTCTAAAAGTTGCAGACAAAATAAGTTAGAGTGAATTGTTTTAAAATGTTCTATTTATTCCTTTATCATATCTGAGATGCTTTATCCCGATTTCTGATCGATCTTTAGTGTATTATAAAAGAAGTGAATCCGAGAATTTTTTTCTTACTCTGGGAAAGACATTTCATTTCATTTTTTTGTTGTTGTTATATGAATTCTTTATTGGGCCGAATGACCATAAACAGATACTTTTCTCAATTGTACAGCAACAAGACTTACTGGTTCTAAGAGGTCAGGAAATTAGGAAGGAAAAAAAAAGAAAATACAAATCTAAGAAAACACAGGTAATTTTCCCATTAAAAACTGGAAGGTGTGCATTAAGTATGAATGAGGCATAAGTCTTGGACACTTAGAGATGGAGAAGAATTTAGAGATCATCAAATGTAACATCTCTAGCTGCAGATGAGAATACGAAGGCTCAAGTCATGTGACTTCTTCAATTTCCTAGTTAAGTTCCTACCGAGCAAAGGGGTTTGCTTTACGTTGTTGACCAGCATCTATCCAAGCCCCCTTCTTTGTACCGGGTGCTAGTAATTGATATTTAAATAACTGATCTAGAATTTATAAGTGTGCAAGACCTTATTTATTTATTTATTTATTTATTTTTGGCTGCGTTGGGTTTTCGTTGCTGTGCACGGGCTTTCTCTAGTTGTGGCGAGTGGGGGATACTCTTCATTGTGGTGCATGGGCTTCTCATTGCAGTGGCTTCTCTTGTTGCAGAGCATGGGCTCTAGGCACATGGGCTTCAGTAGTTGTGGCACGTGGGCTCCGTAGTTGTGGCTTGCAGGCTCTAGAGCGCAGGGTCAGTAGTTTTGGAGCATGGGCTTAGTTGCTCCACGGCATGTGGGATCTTCCCGGACCAGGGCTCGAAACCCTGTCTCCTGCATTGTCAGGTGGATTCTTAACCACTGTGCCACCAGGGAGGTCCCAAGTGTGCAGGACCTTAAAGCATCATATTTCTAGCTTTATTTTAGTTTTTTTCAAATACTTATTTTCCCTTTCCTGAGTTTTCTCACTTCCTTTTTGTCTTGTCATTCTTTAGTTTCATTATAAACCACTTCAAATGCTTTCTGTAATTAGGTAGTTGTAAATAAATTAACAAATAAAATTATAGAACTGCAAAGGCCCCTTCCAATTCCGACATTCTGTTTTTCTAGGGAATAGGAGAGGCAAGCATTTTAGGTATTAAGTTTGACTATAACTAATTTAACCAATTCTCTATTTGTCATTATGCTCATTTGACACATGAAGGTTAAGTAATTTGCTCAAGGTTAAGCATTTTGTAAACGGTAGAGCTTATCAGTTTGAACCCAGGGAATCCAACTCTAGGTTCTTCTCACTTACTGATTATTGATTATTCTATGATACGTCCCTGAGGGATGTATCTTGGATGAAAGCAGTGTCTCTAGAAAAACTCTGATAAAGTAGATATGTGGGCTATGGGCTGTTAGACCATCATCATGATGACCTAATACTTTCTGGTTGCATCCTTAAGATGACCCTACCCCACTTAAAACACCTGCTTAAGAAAATTCAAGGCTGCCAGAAAATCTACATCTGAAGATAGGGCCCAGTCTCCCAGTCTCTGCAGGAGGGTAAAAGTCTGACTTTGACAAGCACCAGTTAGCAAATCCAGATGGTTTCACATGAACCAATCCCCATTCACTTCCCTGAATCTGCTCAGGATCCTGCCACTCCCCTTCCTACTCCCTCATTTAAACACCCAGACAGCTCTACACAAGTGGGAGCCGAGTGCAGTGCTTTCCCTACTGTAACCTACTGAATACAATCAAAACAGATTTAGCTAATGTCCAGCTGTGTTTCTTTGATCCCCTCTCGATTCTACCACCTAAGCATCACTCAGTTCCATTCATGCTTCTCCATTCCTTCGCTGCAATTCTGGTCACCATTGTCTCCCACTTGGAGTCCTGCAGCAGCCTCCTAAATAGGTCTCGGCCCCCAGTCCTGCCTACCTCCAAAGCACTTTCTACACAGTGCAAACTGATCAGTGCCCCCTCCCACTCCCTACTCAATGCTCTCAAAAATGGCTTGCCCTTGCTCTCAAGATACCATTCAAACTCTCTAAAATAGTCCTGTGGACAAAAAAAGAAAAAAAAGAGATAGAGACAAGAGATAATGAGACACCATGAAAAGATGAAGAATGAAGGACACCAAAATTAAGTGCACTTTCCATAGGAAAAACCTAGTGGCATTTCTCCAACTGCTCCTCAAGAGTAGTTGCTGGCTCCTCCAGCTTGTGGTCGACTGGGCAGGCAAGACCTGGAAGCAAATGGCCAGATCTGAAACCAACTCTTGTCTTCCCTAACATCACACTTAAGCCTTACTAGATTCGTATCAGATTGCTTGTTGCCACTGAGCCAAAAAATGAAGGTACCTAGTTATTAAAGCTTTGGATGGCTTGAGGTTCAGAGCTACTGGTGAAGGCAAGGGGTAGTGTCCCCTGAAGATAGTCATCACTATAGGATCTACTGCCAGAGAACAATTCAGTCCTCCCAACATAGCTCAGATGCAAACTTCTGACCGTCAGAGGTGACAGATGAACTAGGCTCAAATCTCAAGTCACTAATGGAGATGCAATCCCCAACAAAGGAAATGGGAAGGGTCACAGATATCCAAAAGTCAGGAATATCCTCATAAATAATTGTGGCAGGGCTCCTTCCACCTTACTTTGACTCAAGAAATCTATGCAGGACAAATATATGATCCAAATATATGTAAGGTCTGGCTACCTCAGCATCATCACTAAGAAATGAATACATTACAGCAACATGGATGGACCTAGGATTATCATACTAAGTGAAGTTAAGTCAGACAAAGACAAATATATGATATCACTTATATGTGGAATCTAAAAAAAAAGTACAAATGAACTTATTTACAAAACAGAAAGAAACTCACAGACATGGAAAACAAACATGTTTACCAAGAAGGGGGGGAAGGGATAAATTGAGAGTATGGGATTAACAGATGAACAATACTATATATAAAATAGATAAACAACAAGGATTTACCGTATAGCACAAGGAACTATATTCAATATCTTGTCATAAACTATAATGGAAAAGAAAAAAAAATAATATAGATATATACATACATATGTATAACAGAATCACTTTGCTGTACACCTGAAACTAACACAGTACTGTAAATCAACTATACTTCAATAAAAAAAGAAATGAATACACACAAATTCCCTGCAATGAAAATAATCCTTTTCTTCCAGAAGAAAAAAAGAGTCTCGGGGCTTCCCTGGTGGCACAGTGGTTGAGAGTCTGCCTGCCGATGCAGGGGACACGGGTTCGTGCCCCGGTCCAGGAAGATCCCACATGCCGCAGAGCAGCTAGGCACGTGAGCCATGGCCGCTGAGCCTGTGCATCTGGAGCCTGTGCGTCCAGAGCCTGTGCTCCGCAACGGGAGAGGCTTGCACTGATGAAAAGGCCTGAAGGAGGCACTTCTGCTGCCAGCCAGAGCAAGTGGAGGTTCTCTTGAGTGGAGAAACATCATCTACTCACATCTCAAGGAGGAAGGGGCACTCTGCAGCACGAGATCGTGCACAATGGATCATGATTCAATTCTAGAGTACAAATGTCTGCTACTTAATTCTTCATCAATCACCACCCATCTCTTGTTTAGCTGGCTTGAATTTCTTGTAGTTAAGGAGAAGCAAGCAAAAATCCTTGTTATACCAGAGACACACATTAATTATATTTCTACGGAATCATTAAAGAAACATGCTCACAGTTGAGAAAGGCTTACAAAGTTTTCCTCTCATGGGTCGGAAGAGTGAATGATGATACAGTAACTCAGAATGATTCCAGTTGTGAAGAGATCTGAAGACCAGACTCCAGAGGAATGATGATACCAGGGCTGGAGTTCCAAGTCTCGGTCAAACTTAAACTCATTTTGTTACCTAAGGGAAGTCACTTCTTATTTATTTCAGATGATGAATGCATGTGCTTGCTACCTCACGATGGATGTTCGAAGGACAGAAAATAAGACATCTCCCACACCCTCCTCTTCATTCACTCTGCTCCAAGCTCTCTGGCCTTCTTGCTGTTCCTAAACACCTTGGGCCTCAGGGCCTTTGCACTTGTTATTCCCTCTGCCTGGCCAGATGCTCCTTCCTCCAGATATCTGCCTGAAAAGTCACCCCAGTGATGCCTTTTGGAGCTTCCCGATCTAAATATCAACCTCAGTCCTGATACCTCATTTGCTTAGTTTGACTCCTTTCTGGTTTAGTTTCTTCTTCTTAGTATTTTTACTATTTAATATTGTATATGTTTTATTTCTTTATATTTTTATTATCTGTTCCCCACACTAAAATAGAAGCTTCCAACAATAGGTATTTTTGTCTATTTTGTTCAGCTTTTGCCTAGGAGTGCCTGACACATAGTAGGCCTTTAATTAAAATACACTCAAAAATACATGTGAATGTGAGTCTAATTAATAACATTACACAGAAAAAAAAATTGTAACTCCCTCCAACTTCAAACTTTCCTTTGGCTACGAATTAGGCAGAGGAATGATGGTGAAGACTGAAGATCAATAATTTACGTGTGGTCTGGTTGAGATTTGGTTAGAGACAAGAAATTATTTTGGTAGCAGAAGTAGACGTGCCTAGGTCCAGTACTGTGGTCAAGTTCTATGCCTTAAGTCACAATGAAACTGGTACCCCAAATAAGATGTGTTGATCCTTCTAGCTTTGAAAATTCCACATGAATCTATTTGCTTCTAAGGGCAATCAGCATTTGATCTTTTTCATGCAAGGATTGGGCTCTATCTTTAGCTCAAGTTCTTATATTTTATCTTCACAGGTAGGTTTCTATGAGTATCCCCATTTACAGATTGGTAAAATGAGGGCAAAATAAAGAAACAAGGTTACATAAATTTCCCAAAGTGATAAAAGTTTATTAATTTTTACTTATTTTCACCTGAGTATATCCTACTCCTCTTGTTAACAAGTTCAGATTTTTTTTTTCCAATAAATCTCAGTTCTGCCACTTTCTCACCGTCTGTCCTCAAGCAACGTATTTTATCTTTGTGACCCTTTTGTTTGCTCCTCTACATGGAAGTGATAGTAATGCCTACAGCTTGCAAATACCTGAAAGAGTGTAGCTCTTAGTATCTCCTCATTTTTCTGCCAACTTTCAACATTTCCTCAAGGCCATCTTCACTTCAGGAGACATCTACAAATTCCAGAGCATGTCCTTCAGCCTGCAGGCCTGCCTTCCTTTGCATGTGCAGCCTAAAGAGAGTGCTAGCATCAACCGCTGATTTCAATCAGAATAGGGGGAGAAAAAAAAGACTTAAAAAGAGAAAGGGAGATTAAAATATCTGAATTTGAAAGAAATTGCCAAAAACATCAGGACAGTAATCTTTCAGCATTACATGGAAAGGAAAATAGAGAATTTATTTCAGGGCAATTAAAAAAAAAGATTTTTTTTTCTCTTTTGAATTAAGCTGCCACGTGGCCTCTCGTTCTCTCTCTCTCTCAATGGAAATTTGAAATGGGAAAGTTTCCCAAATAATTTTAGATCAATCATGAGTTCATATGGTTTTGACATCATAACTCTTGTCATGTTACCATGCCAACAGGCAGAGAGGAGCTAAAAGCTTTCCAAAGATATGGAAATTATGGGCTTAGATGTGATTCAGTTCTCTGCGGGGTGAACACTAACAATATCACCGACTATAAATAGCAAGGGCTGCCATAGCACCCTCTCACCCACTTTCCCTTGTTTCTTTCATTGAGCACTGAAAATATGTGATCTATTTTGGAAACAAAACCTGAAGCTCCACTTCCCTAAATGGAGGCCCTGCATGTAGTAAAAGTTACACGACTCTTTATTGCCACTCTTGGAATAAACTACCATGTTAATCTAGGCACACCCAGCTCTTACTCATGTGTAACCTAACCCCAGCATATCCAATTTTTACTCCTTCATTTGCACTTAGAGGTAAGGATGTGTACATGTGTGAGTACCATTTCCCTATGCTGTGGAAAGCGTGTAAGTTAAAGTGCCTATAACAAAGGGGTGCACACGCCAGAAATCAGAACAGAGTATACTTTGGTCACTCTTGCTCTTAAAAATACCCACAGAATAAACATGCCAACTTGTCCGATGTGTGCTGTTTCTATTCACTAATCTTGCTTGCCAGTTTGTCTTTGTTTTTGTTTTGGTTTCTGTTGAACTTCTGGGGTATCAGGTACTACTTCTACAGAGCAGAAGCGGAAACTGTATCTTCTCTGTTTTGACTCTAGCGCTGAATAGATGGTAATAAAATTTATAGTTCATGGATTCTTAGATGATAGCAAAAAACAATGAAAAAATGTTTTGCTGTCTTCATGTGGTAGACACTTAGCTTCAAGCAATTACTGTGAACCATTCCTGCTGGCTTTCATGCGCTTGTGTGGTCCCCTCCCTTGAATTTGGCCAGTCCTATGACCTGCTTTAACCAAAGAATGCTTTGGAAGTCGTGGTGTGCAGTTTGGAGCCTGCACCTTAAGAAGTCCTGGCATCTCCTGCCTTTGTGCTTCAAGAAACCCAAGCTAGCCCTGAAGCGAGGCCATGTGGAAAGCACTGAAGTGCCCAACCAATAGCCCCAGCTGAGAATTAAGCCAGAAGCCACAACCAACTTCCAAGCCATGCAGGCAAGGTCACCTTGGATGGACCTCTGAGCCCAGTAATACCACCCAGGCTGACACACAGATGATCTGTCCCCGCCAACCTCTGTCCAAACTGCAGAACTGTAGTTATTTTAAGCCACAAAGTTTTGGAAGAATTTGTTTCAAGAAACTAGGAGATCATGAGTATATTTATTAAGGAAGAGGTACAGAAAGACAAACCTGAGTTCAAATCCCTCTGACATCCCTTTGGTGTGATTTAGGAGTATACTAAAGCCGCAACTCCAACATCTGAGAAGAAGGGAAAATAGTAATACCAAAGTCATTGGAGGTTGAAAGGAGTAAATGAGGTCATCCATGTAAAATACTTAACATAGCACCTACCTAAGGATAAGTACTAACACTGGCTATCATGTATAGTGTTTATCTAGGCACTGTGGAGAAAACAAAAGTTCAATTTCCAGGCATTCATTTAATATGGGAAATAATATACATATGTAAAATGATGAACAAATAATTAATATAAGGAAGGATGATGATATTAATGATGACACCATTTTATATGTGTTTTAAGGAAGAGAAAAGAGATGAGGCCAAAGAAAATATATTTTCAAGTGGAAGGTGAGGATAGGGACATGCCTGTGCCTATCTTTTGTGAATTTACAAAAAAAAAAAAAAACCAACATTGAACAAAGGACTAGAGAACTAAAAGTCATGTCTGTTATCCTTATTAGTTAGTCTTCAACCAACAGATAATAAAGGGTTAAGGAACCCAGGGTGGGGCTGCCTAAACGCCCTGCATTCTGCATCTTTTCAAACAGAAGAAACTGAATTCTTGGGCCAGTGTTCCCAGCCCAATATCAGTTAGGCTACAGAAGCCATTTGTGTAAATGTCCTTGCTAAATTGACAGAATCTAGGAATAAGGCCAAGAAGTTCCACAGATGCATTAATCTTGGACAGAAATAATGCTGTTAAATCTCAGTACCTCCTGGAGTCTTCCCCTCTCTGAGTAGTGATTTCTGACACACTCCCAGGTCTGCCCTCCATGTGTGACTTTCAATTTTTTTAGATGTTTACACCTAGATTTCACATTTAGCTTTCACCAGAGGATGAAAGGATGTCAAATTGCTTTCCTCACAGTAATTTACTGGAACCCTCAACCCTCCAGTATGGCCTGCCAACTATTATTACTGGATGTAACACGCGACAGAACAGAATTCCTAGGGAAATCCTCCCAGTTGCAAATGGAAGGTGGAAATATACTTAATGTAGATGCTGTGGATCCAGGAATTGGCTTGGAAACAACGTTCCTTTTCTCCATATGGGCAAAGCATGCAGTCCAGTAGGTGGCAGCAATGGCCACCTTGGCCCATTCAGGGTATAGCGGAAGAGATTAAGAGGTTGAGTGTTTATTGACTAAATTACAATAGGTACCCTTCAAGCCCAGGCATATTTGGAATTATGTTCCAGAAGAAAGACAGGTATTTGAATACAATAAGCATAGATAGAATTTCTTCCCCAAGGCGTTTTTTGAAAAGAGAAAGGTCTCAAGCAGCCACACATCAGTGGAGTGGAAATGCACCCATGATCTAGCAAGATATTGGCATGGATGTGAAGCCCGTTGATTGTTGGGGAAGCCCTTCACTTTGCCTTCCCTCACTGCCTTCCTCCTATTCCCGGCAGACCCCTTTTTCACCTGAAATCTCTTTGTCTAGGCTGCTCTTCTCAGAAGATATTCATTCACCAGGTTCCAAGAAAGGACTTAGTTCATGAGGCCCTAAACTCTTGCTACTCCTAGGATTATACATATTTGCTACAGAAACCTAAACCTTTAACAAACTCAAATATAGTAATAGTAGAATACCAGCCACTTTCCACTTAGTAAGTTATTTCCACCTACTCTGAAGCTAACTCTTGCCATGCCAGATATATGTACTCATTTGTCAATAAAACCACAATTTGGAACGGTGTATAATCTTAGAAACCACAAAGAAAGCCAGACAATACCTTGCACCGAAAACTTGAAAAGCTGTCCCATTTTAGTTGATTGTAGACAGAGATGAATATTGTACTTTCAATAATCACTGGCCAAGAGTGAAAGGCAAAGGAGTGAAAGGAAGGCAGACAGGGTAAGAGCACGGCAGAGGTAGCTTCCTGAGAGCTCAGGAGACCTGTATCAGGGTGTTGCAGCTCCAGGCTAGAGAATCAATGAGTGTCTTTATCTGCCTCTATGTGGCCTCCTTAAACATCCATCTCCAAGTAATTTACTTATGGTCTTCTCTCAAGGTATTTGGAAACATTTCTATATCTGGAATAGGGTTTGAAAAGCAGGAAAAAAGAAAACCGTAATGTCTTTATTTTGGACCCCTTTCTTTTGACAGCTTTATTGAAATGGACTGGATGGAGGGACAGTCCTCTCCTTAGCCACTTTCTTATGCAAAGTGTTTAGTTAATTAGCTTAATCAAGAAAAAACTGATATAATTTGCAGTCCTTGAATTTCAAAAGAGTTATCTTTAGAGCATGGGGCTCACAAAAGAGGCATGAGAGACAGTTGGTTTAGTTTGTTGTTCCCTAAAATACTGAGCTCCATCCACAGTCAGTTGCCTAAAAAATGTGTGCCCTTCTTGTTCACATCAGAATTTTGTTTTTTGTGAATTTAGTGGCTTAAACTGGATTCAGCATTTGTTGTCCTTGCTGTACAAGGAAAGAAAGGATGCTGTAGTCATTTGACTTGGCTCCCGAAGTCAACAGTCTGAACGGTACAACCAGTTCTATCACTTAATAGATAGTGTGACTGTGGACCAACTACTTAACCTTCCTGAGCCCACTTCATCAGTAAAGTAAGGGTAATCACAGAACCTGTCTCCGAGGGCTATTAAGAGTATAAATTTGACTATGCTCAACTCTTTCTCTAACACATGAAAAGCACCTAAAAACTGTTAGCTATCATTATTATTTAAATCACTGACAAATATAAAATCAGAAGAGTATTTTTTTTTCAGAAAGTTTGTATCTCAAAAAAACGCTTTTAAAAGAAAGCAATGTAACCTTCCGCTGTTAAAGAAGGAATTTGTTTCAGGAAGACAAAGAAGAAAATAATTTGCAGAACTGAGGAAACAGACCAGGGGCATTAAGACATGGGCCTTGCAAACTTAGGGATCAGTGTCAGATATGTTCCCCAAGACGGGTTCTGTACCATGGCATAATTGCACAGGCCAGGATGCAGGGAAGACGAAACAGGTCTTTGGGAGGAGCAAACAATTGAAAAGGACTAACAAAGACTGATATATGGACCTCTCACTCTTTCCAGGGAAAAACTACAATGCATGGCAGACAAATCCCAGGCAGGAAAGAAACACCCAGCTCCACCTGGGTTATGGATGAATGTTGCAAGAAGATAAAATCCAAGGGAGTTAGAGTAGGGGAGTGAGAAATGGGTACTTTGGGAGGTCCAGGCAGTGACAAGGCTTCATGTCAAGTGTAGGTCTAGTTGCTGGGAGAAGGCTAATTGGAAGCAAGGCTGCCAGAACCTCTGTGTCAAGGGAAGGATCTAGATAAGTGAAAACCACTCAGGATCTAGGAGGATGAGGAAACAAGACCTTGAGGTAGAATGAAGCTGGACATATATAACTAATGTCATTCCTTATACTCCAAGCTCAACTTGGGGATATTTGGGAAGCTGCTGTTCAAATGAAGCTGAGAGGTCCATAATCTTCTAAGGACTTCATCTCTTTGGGTTAGAGCAGTTGGTTGTTATTTCTAAAATCCCGGCCACAGCAAGAGAGGAAACCTGACCCTCTGGTAGGCTGGGCTGCCAGTGGCGGAGGAGAGATGGGGCAGCTGCAGATGACCCGTGATATCTGGGATATGACTGGGACAAGGAAGGAAGTCAAAGTCTAAAAGAAGAATAAATACACCATAGAAATACTGGAACTTCAACTCCCTAAAAAAGGCAAAGACAAACATGTGACAGGACTAACGTAAAGATAATAAATCACCAGGCAAAGTGAAAGTTTTGGCACTTAGACTTTTATTTTCTTTGGATGTGACTTTATTTTGTATGATTTTTATTTAAAACTATTGTATTCATTATTGTATTCTTTCACTCTATATATAGTCACTATTTTAAAGCATCTGGCAATATTCCATTTCCAGGGGATATAGCAGTGAACAAATTCCCTGCCCTCATTAATGATGTGTTTTACCAGGAATGTTCTAAAAAGTGGTCACACTGTCAGCCTGCTTGCTGAGGCTGAAACTGACCAGGATGTGGAGAAGTTCCAGCTAACTCTAGATGGGCAGGTGACAGGAATAAAATCTATTTTTTAAGTGGAGATAAAATTCACGTAACATAAAGGTCACCATTTTAAAGCGAACAATTCAGTGGCATTTAATACATTCATAATGCTGTGCAACCATCACTTCTATCCAGTTCCAAAACACTGTCATCACTCCAGAGACCCCATACCCATTGAGAGAATGCTCCTCATTCCTCCCTTACCCCAGCACCTGGTAACCACCACCCTACATTCTGTCTCCATGGATTGACCTCCTCTGGATATTTTATGTAAAAGGAACCATATAAGATATGACCTTTTGTGTCCAATTTCTTTCACTTCGCATAATGTTTTACAGGTCCATCCACATTGTAGCATATATCAGTTCTCCATTCCTTTTTAATGGCTAAGTAATATTCTACTGCATAAATATACCATAATTTATTTATCCACTCATGTGCTGATAGACATTTGGGTTGTTTCTACCTTTTGGCCACTGTGAATTTTGCTGCTAAGAACATGTGTGTGCACATGTTTGTCTGAGTACCTGTTTTCAATTCTTGGGGTATATACCTAGAAGTGGAATTACTGAGTCATACAGCAATTCTGCCTTTAACTTTCAAGGTAACTCTGTTGTTTTAAGAGAGATTGTTTGTCACTGTGGGATACACTAGTTCATCTTGATTGATCCACCATGGTATGGCATTGGGATTTTACTCTGTAGGGTTTGGGTGGAAAAATGATATGCTATTATATGTATTTGTTCAAGGTCATCCTAGCTCCTATTTGAAGAACTGACCACTATGAGGCAAGAGAGGAAGCAGAAAGACCAGTGAGAAGTTCTTACAGAACTTTAGTGGGTGACACAGTTGGTACTGGTAAGTATGATAAGACAGGAATATTTTGAAGGAGGAGTCTGTAGGACCTACAGATGGACTGGATGTAAGGAATAAGGCAAAGGGAGATAAGCAGGACTTGTAGGTTTGGTGCCTGGGCAACTGGATGGTGCATGTACTGAGACGGGGAGGATCAGGGCAGGACAGGTTGAGAGGAAGCAGGCTTGAGTGGAGAGAACAGTGATTCAGTTTAGACATATAAAGTTTGAGCTGCCTATTGGACAACCCTCTAGAGATCTCAAATATGCAGTCAACACACACACACACACACACACACACACACACACACACACACACACACACACTGGAGCTCAGGGGAGAAATCAGGGATATAGTTATAAAGTTGAGAGTAATAAAGTGAATTTCCAAGGAATGAGTATAGAGGGAATAGAGCCTGGGTACTCCACAATTTAGAAGTCAGAAGCAGAAGAAGCTCCAGGAAAGTGATGCTGGAAGGAATGCTTGGTATGTTAGGGAAAAAATACAGAAGAGTGTGGTGTTAAGGGGGGAGCAGGTTAAGGCAAGTTAGTTAATTAGTATCCATAAAGGCAAAGTAGTCCCCTGGCTTGAAAAATCACAGAGATAAAAGTCAGAAAGATATGATGTGCAGATTTGGCAAGATGGAGGTCATCAATGCTTTGAAAAGAGCAATTTTCATGGAATTGCAAGTACTAAAATAATTTTGATTTCTTTCTCCCTTCCTTTCCTTCTGTTCTTCCTTCTTTCTTTCTTTCCTTCCTTCCATGAACACAGGTATGTTATTTTCCTGGGGGCTGTTAGAGTCAATGATGTAGGTGAAGAAATTCCAATTAAACTATGTATATAAAATACAAGTGTAGAGAACATAACCACCAAGTACAAGCCAAATAAATAAATACCAGTCTAAAGGAGAAAATAAAATACATGCCCTTTTGAACACGGCCCCAAATCCCAATAAATTATTTGAAAATAACTCACCATAGAAAAATTAATAGATTACTAATGCCTCTTTGGATATGAATGACAACGAATGTGCCTAGAATTCCATTGGCAGGAAAAATAATATATGTATTTATGATCCCATTACCTATATCCACCAATTCTTTTATTTTTAGATGTTCTGAGACACCAATATCCTCATTGTTAAAACTATTATAAGTCAGTTTTAATAGACAGCATGTATTAGGAACATCTACCATAAATGATTCAATAGTTAAAGCATTATTTATGACTATAAAATCATGTTCAATATGTCAAATCCGTATGGTAGAGTTCAGAAAAAATATTGAAATTGTGGAAAATGTTTTAGACGTTTAAACTAATCATGAGAGAATTCTGACCCACAGAGCCCATGTAACATTCCCAAGGGAATTCTGATTATTTCAAAATTTTGTAGCGTAGCACATGCCAAGCCATGCTAAATATCACACAGCCTGGAAGAAAAAGGTTGCATTTCACATCCAGTGTCATTCAGCTTGAGCTCTCTTTTAGCTGGTGCCCTCCTATGACGCGTTACAGGCAGTGCTTCTCACTTACATGCCATAAAGTCATGAACAGACAGGCAAGTGAAAACGACTCCTCAAAGAGTGACTTGAACAGAGAACAAAAATTCTTGGAATTAACAATGCTTCGATATGTCATTCAAGCTCAGGGATTTCATTCTGCCAATTTCTAAAAAAATCATACTAAAAGGGAGTTGTATATACAGTCAAGTATCCCCTGCCACTTAGTGTGGCTTGCTGAGGTCAAATGTTGGCATCCCACCCATATGTAGCTTGAGTTAAACCACGTCATTTATTTTAGATTAGGAGGCTGGGAAAAAGAGCTCCTTCGGTCATCATGTAGGTTTCACGCATCTAATTCTCACCTTTTCTGAGACTGGTCAGGTAAAATGAAGAGGAGATGAGGTTGGTGAGAATGGGAGCAATGAGGCATAGCCCAGGGTGAACAAGATGATCTTGTACCAAATGAGTCTGCATAACAATGCTATTTGTAATCATCTCCATGTTTCCCCAGTAACTTTCATAGTTTGTCTAACTGCATCATCTGGAGAATCACCTTAACTCTCTCAAATGTATTCTTTAGTAGAAAGCATTGTATAAGTCACATCTTTCATAAACCAGAACCTATTAACGTTTGGATTATTAGAGCAAAAGAACGATTGTGACGACATTTTCGAGAGAAAAACTTTGTAAAAGTTTGTAAAAGAATTTTACAGAATTAAATTAAATTAAATTAAATTAAATTTAAAAAAAAGAATTACAAATTCTTTGTAAAAGAATTTTCTTTTTCCTCATGAGTTCGTAAAAGAGGAAAAGTAATATATTTCGCTGGATAAATTTTTTCAAACCTAAATTTGAATGGTGGTTCTGCCATTAATGAATTTAAGCAATAACGTGAAGATCGTGGGTAAAGGCCTTAAATTCTATGAGCCTTAGATGTCTCATCTGAAAAATGAGATAATGTCCACATATCAGGGTCATTGTATGAATTAGATGAAATGACTGTGAAGATCCTGGCACATGGCAGAGGGTCAGGACACGTTAATTTCCTCCCTCCTTCCATAAAATCAACCTAATTTGACAGAGAAAAGAACAGAAGTTAAGGGAAAATCATGAGGTGGGATTTCTGAATGAATCCACTTGCCCTGCAGGTACTCTGGGCTATATTCTGTCTGCAGAGCGTACAGACTTATAGCTGATGGCCTCTGGAACACCCAAGGGTATTTTTCACTGGTTTGATGCTAAATTCTACTTCATTCAAAGGCTAATCCCTACCTTCCTGGAATCACCAGCAATAACAAAGGTTTAGGTAGGCACAGCTCTATACAGATGCAGAAATAGAAGCTAAACATCAGTCAGGAAGATAAGCGATCAAATTTCCAACAGTCCACTAGGCAGGGGTTGGCTGTGCTTTGTTACATCATTTAGATCATTTCTACGGACAAAGGTAAGGTGCATTAGCACTGAATCATAAGGGAAATGGGAATTTTGTGGCAAGAAAATTATTTAGCCCACTGTTTTGGGGGGATAAGGTGGATGGGCTGGCCCCTGTGGAATGTGCCCTGTGGCCCACATGACAGCCATGGCTATCTCTCCTGGCAGCAAAGACAGGACTGTTCAATGGCCATTAAAGTGACCTTCTCAGGTAAGGGTGACAAAGAGCAGTTGGGTTCCTATTAGCATTGACAACACTGAGTAACTGACGGTGGCTGTCAGGAATTTGGTGCTGAGGTGCATTCCGTGGTTTGATAAAAAAAATTCTGTAATCAATTAGTGATGTCTGGCAGGGCCCCTAAAATGGAATGGGGCAGCACAAGCACATCACATATGTCCTCCCTGGTTTAGGGCCCTTACTGTGCAAGGGCTGACCTAGACTGTGGTCCTGGCATTAGCCCTCCATCAGCAGCACCCCAGCCTGATGAGAGAATGGACAGCACTCGGCTGCTGAATGTGGCCATGTCCCCACTTCACTGACACAAGGATGGCAGTCACACAATAGAAACGAGCACATCTCTGCTTTAGGAGAAATGTGGGACTATGGGACACTTTTGTTTCCAAAATTAAATTGGACATTGTCAGACATTCATTTAGAACACAAGCTTCCAGGCACTATGTGAAATATAAAATCTGTGCAACACTGATTTGTTGCAAGAGCAGTCCAAGCTGTACAGCCAGGCCCATGTGTACCAGCGGCATGCGCTGCAATCACATCCGTCAGACCATGTGAGGGGCCCACCAACTGTAACTCAGCTACTCTGAGACCCGCCTCCTTGCCAGCACAGCTGGGTTTCAACTGTGCTGGGGGTTAATAAAGCATTTAATAAGCAACATGAAACACCTAAAACAAAGCAAAACTGAACAACCGAGCCTCTGGTTATTAACCAATTAATGCACCTTGGTTTTTGACAAATAGAAAAAAAAAAAAAAATGACAGAAAATGGAGACAGTTTAAATCCAGACTCCAAAAAATAAAAGAGTAAAGATGCACCTTTGGAAGAAAGCTATTTGTCTAGGGTATGGCTTTGATCTTGTGGCTTCAGAATTGCCCATTTTTTGACAGAAACAGACCAAAAGCTCATTACTGTGCGTTTACGTCCCAGCACTCACAGGTACCTTTGTATTACAGCTGCTGAGGCTCCAGGTCAGATGGCTGGACTAATTAAGAAGTTTGCTAGCTGACCAGGGTCCTGCCATTTTAATCCCTTCAACGTCAACCCACAAGAATGCAAACAGTGAAGCTTTAAGGTAGACCCTGTCTACCTATTCCCTGATTTGCATATTGTTCTCAAACCCTTGCCATTGAAATCAGAAACCTCACTTTGCCTGGTGGGTCACTGAGCTCTTTCCCAGGATGGCCCTCTGTGATGCTTGAGTGTTGATGGGGTAGCCATGCCTCAGGCACTGAAGGACATAGTGCTTGCAGTTGTAAATGGCAGGGCTGGGGCTAGAGAGAGATAAAGGTAGCGTGAACTGATGGTTCACATGTCAAGAGTTTGCACAGGTAAGTGTCCAGCACAGAGTAGAAGCCTAGGAAATTCTAGTCTGACACAGACTAGCACAGTGTACTATGATGAGCCTACAGCCCCCCACCTTTTTTTTTAAAGCTCACTAATTTAGAGATAATATATCTTGAGATTTGCAAACAGAAATTCTTATTTTCCTATTCTACTCTTTACTCTGTAATCAAATATACCCACAACTTAATTCAAACAAGGAAAAATCTAAATTCTATCAATGAGGTTTTAGGCCTACATCTTAGCTTGCTATTATCTCTAGATTTGATGTATGAAATCAAAGAAAATAAAAATGTAATGTAAAAATGTTTATGCTTATATTGGTTTTAGTCACAATTTGAACAATTCAATGCATTTAAATTATAAAACCCCTCATTCTCCAGTATAAATGAGAAGAAAATAAATTGATGTTTGTCATTTAAAAGAAACAGGCATGGTGTTGATTTTCCATTTCTAAAGATCCTCCTTTTGAGGCCACTGTGGCTATGTAAAGGTCACTGCATCACCCAGTGATGACTGAATTGGGAGCTCCTGCAAATACATGCTTGTCCTTTAGCGCTCAGCAGGCTGTAATTCACCCTCATGGGCCAGTGAAATGACTTATACTGCTTAGGGTTCAAAGCCGAGTCCTTGCTTATCACTCCAGTCAAACAATTTCATTTCTATCAGTTGGTAGTTGTACTTCAGATTTTATGGCTCCAATGGGTCTAGTGAAATTTTATTACCCTGCAATACAACAAGAAGAAAAAAGCTCTGGGGAAAAAAAAAAATCAATATAATGTTTAAGGCCTTTGTTACCTTTATAACCTCCAGTGTTCTTTTACATATAAACTAATAAATCAACCTTTTAAGGGAAGTTGCATTCCTCAATTCTTGCTCAATACGAGGTGCTAAGTCTGATCATAAAAACGATCAAGAAGTAGCTAATGGTTTTGCTACCTGAACAAGCACAGTTAAAGTAGAATCAATCACAGGACAAGGATATTGTTTGCAGGTGTTTTCTCCTTGTTAGCACATGGTAATCAGTTGTTACCAGATGAAGGTAGCCGCTTAAAAAAAGTAAAGGGCTTTCATAAGCAATATTGTGCTTGTCTGAATTTGCACATGCATGGAAATTAGATTAAACATTTCAATCATCAAATTCCTTACTAGTGGCCACTTCTCAGTTGCATGAGATGTACTCATTGTAACTTTACAGTTGAATCAGAAGAATTACAAGACAATCTTTCCCGCAACCTTCAAGAGAATGGCTTTTTCTTATAACAGGATCTTGGATATATGACTTTAGTAGACTTTCCCTAGTGGATTTTAAGAAGTAGATATGAAGATGCTAAATATTAGAATAAAACTAAAATGAAGTTCTACTCGTTTCGGTAATGAATATATCTTTTCTCATAAATGTCTTTGTCCTGGGACACACTGAGGACTGGTAAACTAAATTCAGAATCTTTTCAGCATGAATTAACATCATGTAGCCAACTTGAATATTCTGCATTAAACTAAATTAAATGAGAAACAGGTTTGGGGAAGCAGTTCATCTATTTATCAAGAACAGAACTCTATGGCTTGCCGTATAACATGGTAAGTACCATTCAGCAGCTGAGACAAATTGATAGGGATCCCATTCCAACCAAGTGACTAGAAGAAAATACTACAAGGCTTTCTCTGCAAGGAGAAAATATGATACAGCAAAGAGCAAACCTCACTGCTCTTGCTTGTGTAAATGGCTTAGAAGGGGCCACAAGACCACTAATGTCCAAAGCGAAGAAGCACAGCCAAGTCAAGGGTTACCCCCATTGTGCTATTAACAAGGTAGCTAATTGTTTACTTGATGGCCATTAATAAATGGAGCTATTCTTGCAAGTTCCTAAAGGATTGACCCTTTCAGGAGCCCTCCATTTCTACTCAGAGGCCAGGCATAAAAAGCGGCTTAATACAAGTCCATTTTAACCATTGAAATGGAAGGTGTAAAAGAACAATTACATCATGACAAGGATTCCTTTACCTCTTTATGTGGATTATCAGCACGGTCATAATGATGAGATTGGTATTTTGATTTTTTTTTTTTTTTTCTGTGGTACGCGGGCCTCTCACTGTTGTGGCCCCTCCCGTTGCGGAGCACAGGCTCCGGACGCGCAGGGTCAGCGGCCATGGCCCACGGGCCCAGCCGCTCTGCGGCATGTGGGATCGTCCCGGACCGGGGCACGAACCCGTGTCCCCTGCATCGGCAGGCGGACGCGCAACCACTGCGCCACCAGGGAAGCCCTGGTATTTTGATTTTTAAATTTTCTCAATTGCGTTGCAAATTTCTCACCAGCCTATTTGGTTACTTATTTTTGATAGAATTACTGAAGTAGTAGATGGGGCAGGGAGAGGATACTTTCTCTAAGTATACTTCTAATTATTTTTTTAAATGTTATTTAAAAACTCTGTCCTGATTGTCTAGTAGATAAGATAGATAAGTAGCAGCTAGATGACGATACAGTTGAGTAGGGTCACGAATGGTGCTGATTAATATCTAAGTGTTAAATGGGAGAAAAATACCAAACGTCAAATCTCTGGATTTTCATCAAGGTCCTGACATCAGTATCTACATTAGCAACATGGTTACCATGCAGAACACATTTGTGAGTGAATGAATCCTACACAGAAAACCAACACACTAGATGATGAAAACATGACTGAAGATATTCTCAACATCCTGGAATGATGAGAAGAAAAGGAAAAGCAAATGAGATCAACGTTCCACACAAACTGAATTCATTTTCTCGTGCACTATAACAAATTGCCATAAATGTAAAAACCAAAATTTATTATCTTACTGTCTGTAGACCAAAAGTTTGACAAAGGTCTCACTGGACTAAAGTTAAGGCATCAGCGGGACATCATTTCTTTCTGGAGGCTCCAGAGGAAAATCCATTTCTTTGCCTTTTCTGGCTTCTAGAAGCCTCCTATATCCCTTGGCTCCAGGCCCCCTTCTTCCATCTTCACAGTCAGTGACAGCAAGTTGAGTTCCCAGGTCACATCACTCTGACCTCCTCTTCTGCCCTCCTCATTCAGTTTTGAAGACTATCATGATTACATTGAGCTCATCCAGACAATCTCCCCACCTCAAGGTCCTTAGTTAAATCACATCTGTAAAGTCCCTTGTAACATGTAAGGTGACAAATTCACAGGCTCCAGGGATTAGCATATGGACCTCTTTGGGGGAGTCATTATTTTCCCTAACACACAAGGTTAAAAAAGAAAAAAAAAAAAAGCTGCAGAATAAAGGTTGGCAAAAAAGAGAAAAGAAGAAAATGTTAGTGGAAAATAAACAAACAAGGTTAACTCCAGTGTGGTGAGATGTCACCTGTAATATTAAGTTCTGATCATTACAGTGAAAGAGGCACAATCTTGAACAGAAATGTGTTCAAGAGTGACCAAAATGGAGGGGAAACTTACTACTAAGTCATGTGAATAACATTTGAAGCAATTCAGACTGATTAACTCAGAGAAGAGAAGGCCTGGGTTCAACTGCCACTGTTTTCCAGGATCTAAAGAGCTGTCAGGAATTATATTTACTCCTTAACATGAGGGAACAGGTCATCACTGCCAGAATTTAGGACCAAACAAATTTAAGCTAAAGATAATAACGAAGCCAAATGAAAAAGGAATGGGTAGTCTGGGGCAATAAAATTGAAAACAAACCTTGCACTACTCGTTAGAATGTATAAAATGCTTTAATTTCATACATTATTGCATTTGAACTCAACACAACTGAGAGAGATCTAGGACAGGTACTTGTCAGAAACAAGAAATCCAATGCAGGTGGTACAAGACACTTTAATAAGGGAATGGCTCACAGAGAGGCAAGAGCAGGGCTAAGGGAACTAACAAGGAACATTGAGATTCACAGAGATTGCAATAGCAGGAAGGGGAAATTTCTGGAACCCCTAGACCTGAAGAAGCAAGGCAAGAACTGACTCTACAAGGGCCGGTGAGAGCCAGAGCTGTTAATAAGAGACCAGGAAGCTGTTGACAAGGAAGGATGCAGATACAGCAGGCAGCCCAGAGCAGTCAGAGAAAAGAAGTACCTGTCCTCTCTCCTTGTACCTTGCCTCTACCTCCTGTTGGTGAGTTCCATTGGCCTAGCCAAACAGGACCCTGGCAGGCAAGGGGACAAGGAAGGTGCTTTCTGAAGGGCCAGGCTTCAAGGGCACAACGTAGGACAGATAACTGTAGAGAATGGATAGGGTACGCAGGAAAATGGAGAATGACCACCATAGCACTACTCCATTTCTTTTACAGATGAAGATATCAGGACTTAGGCTAAATAACTTCCTCAAGGTCTCCCAGTAGAAGTCATATTGCAGAGCCAGAACTCAAATCTGTTCTTGGAATCACCAAATGCTAAGCATTCCCCACGACAGTGCGCTGCCTGCTTCTCAGGGGCTTTCTATCACTGGAAGTTCGGGAGGAGGAGCGGAAGATGTTGAAAGGGGATTCTTATTTGTGATGACGGTTTGGATGAGATTCTGCAACTTTTCTATATGGAATTTTATTTTCTTTTTAAAAAATTTTTATTGGAGTATAGTTGATTTACAATGTTGTGTTAGTTTTAGGTGTACAGCAAGTAAATCAGTTATACATATACATATATGCACTGTTTTTTAGATTCTTTTCCCATATAGGTCATTACAGAGTACTGAGTAGAGTTCCCTGTGCTATACAGTAGGTCCTTATTAGTTATCTATTTTATTTATAGTAGTGTGTATATGTCAATCCCAATCTCCCAATATGTGGAATTTTCTGATTCTGTTTCCAAACTCATCATCTTTCACAGTATCTACCTGATTTTTCATTTCCTTTCAAATGTGACTACCTTAAATAGCTTTAAACACTGCAGAAAACACATGTACTCATGGTAAATGAAAACTAGTCAAGACTCTGCCGACTCTGGATAAGGCAACACATAAGACAGTCATTCTGTCTCTGTAATACCTATCTTTATCTGTCTGCCCTTCCATTCATTAGAGTGGTCAGGGAGTATTCCAAGGTATGCATTGACATGAGATGACGTGAGACTTCCAAGATAGGTTTGATGGTTGAACAAAAGCGGGTTGACAAATGCTTTACCATTTTAAAAGTCATACTGTTAATGAATTTTATGTTCATTAATCAATCTCTAGAAGTTGGAAATAATTTCAAAATAAACAGCCTTTCCTGTCCCTTTTGCCCAAACCTTCAAATAAAGGAGTACTTTATATTACATAAGGTATGGCTCTTAAAAATTGCATGAAAGTACTTTCCCCTTCTCCAAGTGCACTTTCCCATCACTTTCAATATATAATTATAGTGTGTTGTCTTTAAACATAAATATAGCCCCAAGGTATCACAAGATCACTTTTATAATAGCACAAATTCATAATTATTCTGCAAAAGGAAAACATTTTGTGTGAGACCAAAATATAAGTGATGAAAGATAAATGTAAACTAATTGATTAGAGCAGAAGCAACATTTCAAGCAAAATTTTCTGGAGTCTCAGTGCATATTAAAAGTCAGGTTCTCCAGATGAGTAGGAATGGGGGGAATAGAGAGTCACCTGTTCAATCTCTCACTGGCCCCTTGTGACGCCTCTGAGGTTCCTTTGCTTCATAGGTTGAAACCAGTATGCCTGGGTTTTATATTTGGTCACTAGCACAAAACCATGTAGCAATCTGAGTGTAAATAGGAATTGTATATGTCCTATTATTTTGGCAAACTGGTGACAGGGTCTCTCTAAGAACATGTGATCCAAAGGGGAAAGGGCATCTTTTTCATTTCCCAGCAGAAGCCTGGTGTGCCAGCATCATCCCAAGACCTCTGCTCCCACAGATGCCTGGCAAGAGATGGTGATGGATGGCCTGAGGTCTCAGTGACTCCTAGCAGAGGGCAGATGGTTCCTGTGAGCGCAGCCTTGTGTGTGAGCTCATGAGATGGCCCCTGGGAACTCCAGAAATGTTTGCAGGCATATTGCGGGGAGTTGAAACCCTGAGTGAGCAGATGAGGGCCAGAATCAGCTGCATTTCAATTGTTCCTATTACTGTAGCCTTCTCTGCCCTCTGACTGGTGGAATCAGGATACAGGCATCTCAAAGCACATTGGACTAAATGAAAGGTCATCTCCTCCTACTCTCTCCTCCTTCTCTTTCCTAGAACGCTACAAAAGCAAAGCATGAAACTCTTCTTGGTTGTTCTCACTTTATTTGGATTCTAAAGCTTAACATATGGAAGTTTATTTTTAAGGCATTTTTCTTAAGTTTATTTTTTAAACTTCATTATATTCAGGGAAAAGAGATCTTGAATCACAATAGAGGGAAAGTAGCAAAATTAGGGAGGGGTGCCTTTATTGGGTTGATGAGATCTAAACACATGGTCCCTACCTTGCAAAACCTGCCACAGTGAATCCTCTCAAATATACACATGAAAATGGGTGCTTTAAACTGATACTCTAAGATTAAAGGCAACTTTTACTTTGGAATGAAATGATGTCCAAGAAATTATGACTAATACAGGTTTGAGGGAGCATTCATGGAAACAACCAGATATCATTTTTATTTTCATTTCATTTGAAGAGAAGGGCATGTTCTTCTGAAGTGGGTATACCAATTCTGAAACAGTAGATTTCAGGTTAAATATATAAAAAATGTTCACTCTCTTGAATCGTGTACGTTCCCTAAATAACAAAGAGAGTGAATAGGGGTTCCCTGGTGGCGCAGTGGTTGAGAGTCCGCCTGCCGATGCAGAGGACGCGGGTTCGTGCCCCGGTCCGGGAGGATCCCACGTGCCGCGGAGCGGCTGGGCCCGTGAGCCATGGCCGCTGAGCCTGCGCGTCCGGAGCCTGTGCTCCGCAACGGAAGAGGCCACAACAGTGAGAGGCCCGCGTACCGCAAAAAAAAAAAAAAAAAAATAGAGAGTGAATAGAGAAAACCCACAGGTTCAAATCAAAAGAAGATGGTTGAAAACCTGGCTCATTCTTTGCTTATATCATCACAGACCTTTACTCTTAAGACACTTACACTCAGAATTTCTGAGACAAGTATGCACAAAGTAGTTGATCCCAAAGTTTTTTGTTGTTGTTGTTCCATTTCTATTGCCTCTTGAACCTTGCAGTGAAATAACACATGAAGGTAAAGTTTACTGAGTCTCATTATGCTCTTTGAAAAGATTAAGTAATTTGTGTAGCAGGAAATGCTGAGTAACAATTAGGTGAGGTTAATGGCTTTACAAATAAGACCTTTCTCTGACAGCTATATCTGTGATATATAAGAGTGAAAGAGAAGGATGCTGCGAGTGAATCAAGAAAAGAATGGATTTGAAATCAGTAGTCCAGAGTGAAAGAGCTGAATTCATCTCTTTTTAATCATGGGACTGAGGTAAATCATGTCCCTTTTCTGGTTCAATTATACACTGGTACATACTCTGCTACTTCATAAGATTCTGCAAGCATGAGAATGGGGATATAAAACATATGATACTGGACCTCATTTTAACTACCTGAATCAAAATTCATGAAGAAGCATTGAACTAGTATTCAAAGCAGAAATAATACTAGGTAAAACGTGCTTTGACCATTCCATTCATGCCAAACAACCCATTCATCCCAGCAACCCAAAGAATTTACTTCTATTATTTTCTCATTTTACAGATGAGGTATCTGAGGCCAAGTTCACACAGCAAGCAGGTGGAACAGGTACCATCCAGAAGCAGCCATCAGATCCCAGGACCCACACTCTTACCCAAGAACTGACTGCCCTGTGTGTCAGCTGCACTTCCCCAGATGATCTACAAAGTACTGGTGTGAAGGGGAAGTGCAGCATCCTCTGTCTTTCCTTGTTGACACGGAAGGAAGTAAAGAGTGGTGAAAACCCAGAGCAGGTAGTTTGGGATAAGAGAGGAGGAGTCAAAGAAAGCTGGCTGCTGCTTCATGATGACAGGTTCGGGAACTCCAAGGCACAAACCATATTTATCTTTGTGTCTCTCTTGTCTGCAGTTATGCAAAGACAGAATGTTCAGTTCATGTTCCTGGAGGGAAAATTATGCTAATTATTTTCAGTCAAGGTGCAGTGAGGGAAATGGTTTCAGGGAGAGGCACTAAGTGTAAGAGTGAAAAGTGGGTGCCTTTTTTCTTGGTCGAGGATGAGGATAAGCTCGTGAGGAGGGTGGCATTTGAGAAGGTCTTTGAAGGACAGGAAGGACAGAAGTGGGCACTAAATGTCAGCAGGAGGGCCCAGCATGCCTGAAAGCCAAATGCTGTCTTATATTAACAGAAACTCTGATGAAAAGGGGCATCTTCATTTTTTAGGGCTTGAATGTCACAGGGCTATAGGCTGAGTCATCACAAAAAAAAAAAAAAAAGACTTTTTCAAGGATTTCAGCTCTTCATGAGTATGCAGTAGAAATGATAGAAATCAACGTAGCTTCAAACACACTCTAAAGCAGGAACCAGCACACTGTCTCTGTACAGGACCAGACGATAAACGTTTTAATCTTTGTGGAACACACAGTCTCTGTTGCTACTACTCAACTCTGCCCTTGCAATGAGAAAGCAGCCATAGATAATATATACAATTTCATTTGCAAAAATGAAATTTTTGTGGCTCATACTGGGCCATAGTTTACTGCCCGGCTTCTCAAGTTTCATATGATAAGAAGCACCACAAACTACCCGTCCTCAGGACACTTCCAGAGTAGTGTTCAGTTTTGCTCTTGTATGAATGCTTTCTCTTTTGTTTCTGGCTGGAAAAATCAAGTCAACGCAAAAATGTCTTTCATAAAACTTTTTACCTCATCTTTTAAATAACAGCTTTATTGAGATATAACTTATATAAAATCAACTTCTTTAAAGTGTCCAGTTCAGTGTTTTTTTTGTATTTTCACAGAGTTGTGCAACCCTCACCACTAATTTTTAGCTCCTTTTTTTTTTTTTTTTTTGCGGTACACAGGCCTTTCACTGCTGTGGCCTCTCCCGTTGCGGAGCCCAGGCTCCGGACGCGCAGGCTCAGCAGCCATGGCTCACGGGGCTAGCTGCTTTGCGGCATTTGGGATCTTCCCGGACCAGGGCACGAACCCATGTCCCCTGCATCGGCAGGCGGACTCTCAACCACTGCGCCACCAGGGAAGCCCTGTTATGCTTTGTTTTGTTTTTCCGTTCAGGATATCCATGCATTTGCAATCCGGAGCCTAGCAGAATTGACTGCCTGCTCAATTGAACTGTTTCACAAAACAGCGGCTCTGGTTCTGCATGGCAGGAAGCAGGAAGTAACAGCCATAGAAAGGAGCTAGCTCCTTTTTTGACCATCACTGGTCAACAGATATCTATTGAGCATCTACTATCTGTCCATCCCAGTCGTGGTGATGGTTGTTCTTTTGCTTTGCTTTGTTTGGCTTGGTTTGATTTGGCTTGACTTAGCTTGACTTGGTAGAGGGTATGGATGGTGGATGGGTAATGGGAAAATATAAGATATGACATATCTGAAGCTGTCAGCTAACATAAGAAAATAAGCAATGAGAAATCTAAATTAGGCAGTGTGGAGACCACAGACACAATAACACTGCATTTATAGAAGGGTTGGGTGCAAGGTGCTAAGGACTTGGCGCACCGACCTCGAGAGGGAACTTGGAATTGGATGGATGGCATGCAGCCTGAGTAGAGTGGATTCCAGAGAAAAAGCAGAGCTATGAGCAAAGGCCTAGAGATGAGAATGGCCTGGCCTGGGAGATGAGCAGCTCTAACTGGGGACGTACTCAGAACTGCAGATGAAATTGTCCAGGGAAGGTGGCCCAGTAGCTGTAGGACCTCAGGAAACTGAGTTTAGAGAAGATGATAGATTTTGTATCAGGATCCTCAGAGGTTAAGAATCCTGAGGCTCCTGGGGAGGTGAAAGGTTTTATTCAAAGACTGTTTTTGGAAGATTGTCTGATAGTTGTATGTCGAATAGCCTGGATAGAGAAGCTTAGAAACCTTTTGGGTACTGATTTTACCTATGAGAGTAAAGGTATTTATTGGACAGCGACTGTTAACCTTGGCTGTATGTTACAATCATCTGAGTACTTTTGAGGCTAGAGCTCCAACATCTGTATTTTTGAATAAGCTCCATAGATGATTCTAACATGCGGCTAAGGACTATTATTGCAGGGGAATAGATAGGAGACTGTACCTTGTTTGTGAAATTATAGTAATAAGCATGGTTTTCTACTTCTTTTTCTGGAATACAGCCATTAATTAAATCAGATTTCCTTAAAACTTTTCTGATGGTTTGGATTTTACAGAATAGCAAACAAAGAATGATGATTTGAAAAGCATAGGGGCTGAATACATTATATAGTGTATTCTGGCAAGCTCTTAGAATATCTCCCTAAAATTAGTCCCTAAACCCAGGCACGTTTTAGAGATTTCAAACTTTAGACCTACACACGACACTGCTTGCTCTGAGTTGCACATAATGCACAACCCAAACACCTGTATATGTCGGGTAAATGTTAATGTATTCTGTCAACAACAGATTACCTTACATGGCTAAATTACTCAATGCCATTATCTGCACCAGCCATCTGTAAACCTAATCTCCTCTGTGTTCTAACCTCCCAAGCGCCTGCTACACTATTTTTATTTTACATTCCTGCATAAATCTGTTAAGCTCAATATGTTACTGCAAATTCTCAAAAATCAAAGGCAATCTGCTGGCCTATAAAACACTGGTTACTGAGAATCGAAGGGTATAATATGGTAGCAATTCAAGCAGTCAGTAAGCAATCTTTACAGGGATGGGGCTGAACCACAAACTAACTGAACCCTTTAGCGAAGGCTTGCCGTAAATCAGATATGTTCTTTCAATACACACTGCAGGCTCAAACCCATTCATGTCTTTCATATCTAATAAAAATCTGAACAGTTGGCCTGATTGGATTTTAAGTGATGCAAATTTGAAAATCAAATAGGCAAACTCCCTTTAGACTTCATTTATTTAGACCGTAATTGTAAAGAACGACAAATTACATTTACCACACTATTGAATTCCCCAGAGATTCAATATGAAATTTACAGAAAGGGACAAATATTTGCAGGTGTGGGTTTTTTTGTTCACAATGAATGTAATTTTTTTCTCACACAGGATGCCTTCTCCTGATGTTGCTACAGTTTCCTTGATACAACCACTAAATCATGTTTCTTTCACAAAATCTTTATTGATTAAGCAATAATGCTACCGCTGACATGTGATGTCAAGTTACATTTTAGCTGAGATTAAATTCTCCTTTACTCAGTAATTAGGAAGTACGCGTTTGCTTTTTTATTTACATTTTCAGTCATGTAACTAAGTCACTTGAAGAGACACCTAGGAATCTACCCTCTGAAATTATTTCTGTAAAAGTTTAGAAAAATCGATCATCCTACAATTATAGTTAATACATTAAAAAATATCTGGCTCATAATATTCAAATAACCACATAAAATATGGGAAAAACTGAAAATTCAGCATGTGGAAGTCATTTTTTAGCATTATCAGGTATTTTAGAAGTTCAGGGGTCTCTTCATTCTTTTTTAATAAACGCTATTATCCTGAAATCTGAATAAATACCAGTTCTGAAAGTTAAAACAGTCATCCATATAACTCATGCAAATGTTAACATTTTCCACAAAAAGTGATCAGTCTGGAACTTCCTATTTCATTTGAAGTATTTTCAAATATGAAAGAAGTTTACACAATTATAGAGGCAATTAACCCACCCCTATTATTCCCTTATCAAATCTAAACAAGGTCTTGGGGGGCATAATATACTTGCAGCTTACAATACGAAGTATAAATGGTATCCTACTGTGACTTCAAATGCAAAGCAGAGATTCTTTAATTGTGTGTATTGTTTCCTTCAAATACATCTGCATTTTAAAGTTTGCATGATACCTTCTTATTCAGATAAAAATCTCCAACTTCAATGGCTCATATTTATAAACAACTTGGTAGGGATTATCAGACTGATAGATTAAATTAAATATGTTTACTGGTCATCCAGTATTTTCTTGAAATAGACATATGGATTGTTTACACTTGGTTACATTGCCTCCTGTTTCTCCTAACTAATCCCCGTATCTTAGCTCTCTCACATCATTATCTTTATCTTCTCCTTTAACAAAACGGAAAATAATTAACACTAAGTGCCAGGCACTGTTTGCACCATTTCACTTGCGTTCATTCATTTCATTCGCACAGCTACAAAGTCAGCATTATCATTATGTCCATATTACAGATGAATAAACCAAGTCCAGCAGCTCATACAAGGTAAGGCTGAGACTGAACCCAAGCAATCTCCCTTCGGAGTATCTATTGCTAGCCATTAGGTTATGCTGCCATCTTAATTACATGACATTCCTCCTATTCAATGTCAGCACAAGACATAGAGGCATTAATTTCACTAATTAGATGAACCTGTTGGGGTACTCTGGGCTTTACCAGGGGCAGACCTGAAGGTACTGTGAGTATCCCTCACGCACAGCCCTCTGCTGGGGAAGATGAATGAAATGCAGGGGTGGGGGGTCACTGGACTGCGGTCCACTGGGGTCCCACACTCTTGTTAATGAAATAACTCCCTAATAGCTATGGACTTGACTGCAAACTTCTCTTCCTTTTATCCATCTAGCAAATATTTCTCCAGGAGACTGCAGAGACCACTGCAGGGTTCAGGCACACCTTTCCTACAGGTGAGGGATGGGGACTCCGGGTGCCTCAGTCATCCAGGCAAGCTGTGGTCCCAATCTCCATACCATTCCCTGTTGCTGCCTTCTTGTCAAATGCCCTCCAATTTGCTACCTTCCCTTTGTACAACCTTATCAAACTGCCTCCTCAAGTCCGTAGCAAATTCTGCTTCTATCATGAAGTCCTTCTAAGCCCTTTTACCTCTTTTCCTTTTCTCCCCTCCTTTGGGACATTTATACCACCTCATGACGCATCTGTTAGATGCTGGGTATAGAAACCAAGTGGGCAGAGCCTGTACCCTCTAAAGCATTTGTACCCTTCCATCCCCCAGCACTCAGCACATACCAAACACCTGATAAATACTAACTGTATTTTGGTTGAAAGAAACTTACCTACACTTGAAACCAATCTAATGACTTACAAGTTCCATAACAAAGCAAATCCTAAATTTCTGTTTTATTTTTTGAGGCTATCACATTACAAAGGAGATATTGCTTTATACAAATGTCTGTTCTATCAGTGTTTCTCTGCATCATTTTAATTATAGGGTCTTATTTTTAAAACCTTAGAAAACAAGAACCCCAAAACTCCAATTTCAGAAAAACCAGGAAAATAAATCTTAGACCAAATTGGATCCTCAATCTTTCAAAACTCAACTAGGACAAAATGTGACCCATCTGTGTATAAGGGAAACCCTTCTAATCACCGTCAGTGAAGGGCTTCAGGAAAAAAAGAAAACCCTCATTAAGAAGTCAGATTTTCCACTGGAACCGATGATAAATCTTTTCATGAAAGACTGCAATTTATTTTAACATACCAAATATTATCCCAGAATTATGAAAGTGACCTCTGCTTATGTAGGATTTAAAATACAACAAGATAGTACTTTAAGCCTTGGATAATATAACCAATGTGAAAATATAATTTACACATGTTAGAAAATCGACACTTCAGAATTCTTAGGGAATGGGGTTCTGGTTGTTTGACTGTTTATAGTTGAATTAGTCCCTTTCCCTCCGGGTCAGCAAAACATAGTATATCTTCCATGTATGAGGGCCATTGCTGTAAATACTCTTTCTGGTTTTTCTGCCAAAAACTTGAAGTCTGGGCTCACTGTATACTGACCCTAGAAGTGACTTTCTGAAATAAATCTCCGTCAATTCACTTCAACTCTAAGCTCCCAAAGGGCACCTTTCTTGCTGAAAGTAACAGAGTTCTTAACACAGTGGGGAGCCCACCATGGGGGTTCAGAACCCAGTGTCTGGCATGTTATCAGCTTGTTGTTGGATAACTCGCCTCTATCTTATAACTTCCTCTCTGAAAGGAAAAGCAAGATTAAATTATAATGGAGGGCTGAGGGGTTCTGGCTAATTGAAGTTTTGGTGTATTTAATATTGGACTATACCAGGCATTTATCTTGATTTCTTTGAGATACATAGTTTGCTATGTGAATTTAAGAAAAATACTGTCTGAAAAAAAAATCTCTCTTGCCAAAGTAATAGAGTCAGTTTTCAGTTCAAAGTAACAAGACTCATAGGTCAGGCCTCAGAGTAATTAACACAGCGAGCCAAGGGTCTCCAAATATTTCTATTATTGGGAAGTGTTCTTGATCATTCCTCTCATTTGGTGTTGAATATGATATGGAGTGGCTTTTATCTCTGGCAACAGCACACGCTCTGATAGGGTGAAGCTCAGAGGCACGGCTCTAGTTCCCATTTGGGCTTTGGTTCGTAATTTGAATTTCAGCAGTTAACCTCTCAGCATCTCAGTTCCCATCTGGGAGGAGAGGGCATTAGACTGGATCGATGCAGAAGGCTCTGACCATTCTGATGATGCTTGATTTTTATTCCCTTTCTGTGTCATGGATTTCCCTTTGCCTAGAATATCCTTTCCTACTTTTATACTTAACTCCTTTAAAAATCAGCCCAAACATCACCTTTCCCTATACGATTCTACTCCTAATTCCCTAGGTTTAATTTAATAGCCCATTTTTTTTTCCTGCTTCCATAGCAACAGGAAACATAGCTGTGTGCAGCTCTGTCCCAGTGTCCATCATACAGCAGAGGCACCATTGGATCACTCGTGAGTCTGCCTAATAGAATGTCTTGACCATTGGGTTTGTGATGCCCAGCACTGTAAAGGGACGTCCCAAGCACTCAACTAAACATCTGCTGAATAAATGAATTTCTCTAAAATCCGAGAGGGCAGGGCTTATGACTCCTTTGGCTCTTCATCTCCAGGACCTAGCAGGGTACATGGCATCTATCAGTTACTCAAAGAAATAAACCGATATAATTTAATAAACAAGTTAAGTGCTTGCTGATTTGAAGTGGAAAGCTAAACTGTCATATAAAAAGAAAGAGACAGAGACATGAACACATTGAATACACAAGATGCCAACTACATAGAAAAAGAACATTAAACCCTTCAAATGGAAAAATACTGGAAAGATTTACATCAAATGTTAAAAGCAGTTGTGTTAGGTGATGAAACAATATAGCATGTTTTTTTTCTACCCTGGTTAATTTTATATTTTCCAATACAGGGAGTATGTATTACTTTCAAGATTCAAATGATTTTTTAAAAAACCAATACCTTTATTTTTGAGAAAAAGTGAAAGTACTAAGTGACATCATTTGACCTTTGCTCTTCTGAGAATTGCAATATACATGCCTACAAGCAAATGTGGGTACATAAAACAGGGTGCCTTGAATAAAATGTGGTCGTGGACTGTCTTTAAAGAACACTTAAAGGCTGAATAAAACGGTTATAACAAATGCTGTCACTATGTTTGGAGGGCACAGTCTGAGCCCCTTTTCTCCTTCTTTGCTTATTGAACATGACAGTTTCTTATGATTAATGCATATACATAATTTGAAGTGCTTTACTTTTCTATGCCAGAATTTTCTTCACACACTTAAGTCGTTGGTATATTTCAAATATGGGCTCCTGGATTTCCTTGTTTGGCCCTTTGCTGCAATCACCGTCAAGCTTAAGTTTCCAGGTTTCCCCTCAATTCTTTGCAGTCTCTGATTTCTGCACCATGACCCAATGTTAGTAGTTCCACACTATACCAGGAGTGACCCAGTGGCCTGTGTAACCAGTTGTCAGCTTTTGAAAGCAGAAGTGGAAAGGGAAGACATCCTGTTTGAATAAACGCCTTATAAGTCCAAATTCCTCTCTGAATATATGTTGGGTACTTATGACTTACTGACTAAATAAATAAAGTATTCAATTGCCTGGTTTTGCATAGTAAATGGAATACTAATCAACATTTTCATTCAGAAACACTGGCCACATCCAATAGCTTTTTTCAAGGTGTTAGGACAATGTCTGTGAATGAAGTGATTAAACTGGGCAGCATTTAAGGGTAGGGTCTGTGTTTGTCTTGTTACCAGTGGCCCTTCCTGTACCCATCCCAGTGCCTGGCAACTAAAGGAGTTTCAATAAATATTGATTGAGGATGGGAGTATTTCAAAAATCTCCCCTTTGTTTATGTCCCTATGAGTTGTTTCCTCTATTTTAAGCAACTTTAGGCTACAGCATTCTAATTTAGAAACAGATATATGGAAAGAAAACTGGCATATTATTAGCTAATTGGTGAATCTATTCTCAAAAAGATCCAATCCTTAGGCATTCTACACCAGAATTAATATAAGCTATACAATGCATTTTATCACCTATCTTTAAGCATATTATACAGCAATTACACCAGAATTACTGATCTTTAGAATCTCCACATGCCTTGTGGCAGAGGCTACCAGTTGCCTAACCAATATCCATTCTCAAGCTCTTCTTCACTTATAAAGCCCCTAGATTGTTTGCAGCAGCAATATGCCCAGCTAAAAAAATTACACCTATCTTTATTTTCAGCTTTCTTTATAGAAAGAGATGGCCAATGTGCTGCAAAAGCATTAGAGAGTGTTTTGGGGAAACTCTGAAGGGCAGCTACTGAGCTGACAAGCACTCTTTTGCTTTTCCTTCCTGGAATGAGGCTAAGATAGCTAAAGCAGGGTCTATGAGACCCTGCAGAGTACCAAGTCAGCGCAAAAAAGAGCTGAGAGATGGGAGGAGCCTGGGACACCAACAACATCACAAAGTCATCAAGAGCATGTCTGTCACAGGACTTCTTTTTTATGCAAAATACAAATAAACATTTAACCTTTTGAAGCCACTGTCCTTTGCTCTTGTTAGCCCCTGAATGGGGTGATTTTGCTGAAGAATCCAGACTCTCTTCCAACTTCTTCCTCTGAAAAGGTGTTTTATGAGCTGTGTGTTGTGAGGGACTTCCCAAACGCCAAGCTCAACGAAGCCATATGTAGGTCCATAAATGGAACTTCGTGCTCTCAGTGTACAAAATGAACCAGTCCATACGGGGTTTTTCCTTTCCACACTGTGTCTCATATGATTTTCCTCCATGCAAGGATAGAATGTAGAACACAAACAGGATTTGTAGCCAGACAGATAGGGATACTAATTAATCCCGACTCCACCACTTACTGGGGATAATAACTGCCTCTCTGGGTTGGTGACTCGGGCAAAATGTAGCTCAGTGTATGGGAACAATAAATGGTGGGCATGATCAGGTATGTTATGCCAGGACCCCTCACTTGGCATTTGTTCCCACCAAAAGGGGTACTTGCCCCCTGGCAGAATCGAACCATTTTAGGATTCAGGGCTCACTGTATTCTATCTCTGCTGCTTTCAGTATTACCTTCTACAATCACGCTTTCCCTTTGGTTTTCTTTGTGAAAACTGAGAACAACCCGTTAACAAAACAAAATCTAGAATTTCACTGCGGGAGGCTGGATGGATCACCTTGCACTTGACTTGGGGTCCATGGGTCTGACGACTTAGAGCAACACAGCCACCGACTAGATGTGAGACCTCTGGGCAAACTGCAGCCTTCCTGACTCTAGGTTTCCTGGTCTGGCAGAGTCTGGATTCACTCTGCATGGATCTGAATCCTAGCACAGGCATTTGCCAGCCATGTGACACTGGGCAAGGCAGGGACCCTCTCCAATGCTCAACATCCTCAAATGCGGGATTCCATTGATGACAGCCCCTCCTCCTATTGTTGAGCTGATGATTACATGAGATAATTGATATAAAGAACTTACGCCTGGAACATAGGTACTAAATAAAGATGTTATGGTTGTTGTTATTACTGTTTTATTATTAATTCCAACATGAGAAGTTGGACTGTAGGATCTCTAAGAACTTCTACAGCTCTTTTTACAAAGTACTTTCCTCGGGTTTCCCTGGTGGCGCAGTGGTTGAGAGTCCGCCTGCCGATGCAGAAGACACGGGTTCGTGCCCCGGTCCGGGAAGATTTCACATGCCGTGAAGCGGCTGGGCCCGTGAGCCATGGCCGCTGGGCCTGCGCGTCCGGAGCCTGCGCTCCGCAATGGGAGAGGCCACAACAGTGAGAGGCCCGCGTACCGCAAAAAAAAAAAAAAAAAAGTACTTTTCTCTCCTTGTACTACTTCCTTGGCTTAAGAATAGACACCATCCAGTACTCACTACCTGTACACCCCAAGGCATCCTTACTCAGTGGGAGTCCTACTACCTGTGGATCAATTTCATTAGTGAGATTTATGCATCATTTATTGTGAGGTAGCAGTCTCAGGGTCTCAAGACAGGTCCTAGAGTGCAGTCAGCCACCCAGAATAGAAGTAATGACTGCTGCTGGACTCTTCTGCACAGCCAGAGCAAAACAGGAATGGCAGAGATAGTGGCCAGATGCGGGACTGATGTAATCTGTTCTGAGATGGTAGTAACGTGTAAGACCACACTGAGAGGCCAACTTTCAAATACAGGCTATAGGAATACAAAAGCTGTTACGGAGAAACAGGCTAACCAGATAGAGGATGTAAATTTCTGAATAATGTTGCAAAAAACATGGGTCTAGAAGCCAAACCTGAGAACAATGCTGGGATCTTCAGGAGCCATGTAAAATGGACCTGGCAGCTACCCAGTTGGTTAGAAACACAGAAGCTCAAAGCTGCTGGTCCAAATGTATGTCCCTCAGGAGGCTTGCTGTGGCTTCTGAAGTTCTTACGATAAGGATCACTCCTTTGGGATCAATCACTTCCAAAAATGCAAATACGTAGCTTACGAGGAATACCCTCTAACACATATCAAATTAACACACATTTGTTTATCTCCTCATCAAATGTCCCCTCAATGGAAGAGTTCTGAGAATAAAGCAGGGAAGCATAGATTTTGAACAAAGAAAATAACAGTGAAGATGGAAGAAGAGGTGAGAAACAGGACGCAGGATGTTTAAATAGGCAGGTAACAGCGAGGGAGCTCCAAGTCCTTGTATAAATAGCCTAGACATAGTTAAAATCCACTCGAAGTACATATGATCGCATATTTATAGGCATCAGACTTTTTATAGAACAGTGAGTGTGACGGTTTCAATTATTCTTAGTCCATGGGAGGACCCCATACAAAGGTTACAATGGGAACTCTGTCAAAGGTTGGAGATTAGACCACTGAAAAACCTCATTGCTACTGGAGAAAAAAAAAAATTAACATTACATTGCTAGTAGGCCAGTGAAATCTGTGCAGCCATAACTGACGTTTCAACTCTTTGCAGTGTACATAACCCTGATTTTTAAGGCTTTCAAAGGTAGCATGCTTGTTTGGGGGATCAGCTCAAATAAAAGATTCCTCTAAATTTTGCCACTTAATGATCTTACTGTTTTGGTAAGTAATTTGCCTAAAGATCAAAGTTGCAGTGATGGGATTAGACTTCAGGGTTATCCATCTGGTTTAATGGCTCATTAATAAAGAAGTAAACCCTCTGCATGAAACACAGTTGTGTCATTCCAAGTTAATGAGCCTTCTCTGTGCATTGTCTGTCCATCCACTACTGTGTAGGTAGGAGTTTCTTTTTTAATTTTTATTGAAGTATAGTTGATTTACAATGTTGTGTTAGTTTCTGGTGTACAGCAAAGTGAATCATTTAAACATATACATATAGCCACTCATTTTTTTTTAGATTCTTTTCCCATATAGGCCATTACAGAGTATTGAGTAGAGTTCCCTGTGCTATACAGTAGGTTCCTATTAGTTATCTATTTTATATATAGTAGTGTGTATATGTCAGTCCCAATCTCCCAATTTATCCCTTTCCCCATCCCCAATAACCATGTTTGTCTTCTATATCTGTGACTCTACTTCTGCTTTCTAAATAAGCTCATTTGTACCCTTCTTTCTGATTCCACATATAAGCGATATCATATATTTGTCTTTCTCTGTCTGATTTACTTAACTCAGTACGACAATCTCTAAGTCCATCCATGTTGCTGCAAATGGCATTCTTTTGTGTTTTTTTATGGCTGAGTAATATTCCATTGCATATATGTACCACATCTTCTTTATCCATTCCTCTGTTGATGGACATTTAGGTTGCTTCCATGTCCTGGCTATTGTAAACAGTGCTGCAATGAACACTGGGGTGCATGTATCTTTTCGAATTATGGTTTTCTCCAGGTATGTGCCTAGGAGTGGGGTTGCTGGGTCATATGGTAGTTCTATTTTTAGTTTTTAAGGAACCTCCATACTGTTCTCCATAGTGGTTGTACCAACTTACATTCCCACCAATAGTGTAGGAGGGTTCCGGTTTGAGTTTCTTATCAGACTACACATTTTGTATGAAAGTAACACAGGGTGTTCATTTGGGGGTCTGGGGGCTCAGACATAACGAATATTTATCATATTGCTAAGATTAATAAGAGTTACCATATGCACAGAGTGCGAGATTCTTGCACACAGAGATGTGTGCGTTGGACACTGAGTCCTGTCTTTCAGCACTGTAGAAAGACCCCCCTAGGTTGGAAATTAGTTCTCTCTTCTTTGAATATATTAGTGCTTTATCTTCACTTCTCCAATAGCAGGGTTTTATAAAACATCTCTTTTCTCCTCTAACAGACTGCAAGCAGCTTGGGGACCAATCTTTGGATGCCTTGCAAAAAGTAGGTGCTCAGTAAATGAATGAGTGCAAAAGGCTCGCATAACAGTTGGCTAACCTGGGCCACTGCATGTTTCTTCAGAATTAGAGATGGATTTTCTTGCTTTGATTCCAAACCTTGGAGCCTGGGGGTCATAGCCTAGAGAGTTGTTCACTGAGCTAAACTGGATTAACCCTGGAACGCTGGCCCAACTGGTAAGGTGCTCTAAAGAAGCACACTTGCCCTATAGACCACTTAAGCACATTAACAGAAGTCAGAGAGGAAGAAATTTTCCTCTACCCTTCTAGGTTCTTCTGGTTGGTCTAGGAATTAAGTTGACATGAGACAATTAACAGGAGATAATCAAACAAAAGTTTAATAATACGTATACATGGGAGAGACACAGGAAAACTGAATAACTCACCAAAATGGCCAAAACCCTCACTTTTTTTTTTTTTTTTTTTTTTTTTTGGCGGTACGCGGGTCCCTCACTGCTGTGACCTCTCCCGTTGCGGAGCACAGGCTCCGGACGCGTAGACCCAGCGGCCATGGCTCACGGGCCCAGCCGCTCCGCGGCACGCGGGATCCTCCCGGACCGGGGCACGAACCCGTGTCCCCTGCATCGGCAGGCGGACTCCCAACCACTGCGCCACCAGGGAAACCCAAAGCCCTCACTTTAAATGCCTTCTTCAACTAAGGACAAAAAGGATGTCGGGAGTAGTGGTTTGGGACTTCAAAAGGGATGAAAGAAATTCACATGGAGATGGAAAAGCAAATGTTTGGTAAACAAATGTTTGCTGGGTCATGCAGAGACAATGGGACACGGAGTGGATCTGATCTGTAGACCCACATTTCCCCCATGACACCTAGCCCATATTCTTTACTGATACCTCTGGTGACAGCTCTGTTCCAGAAACAGGTCCTCTATCTAAGTTCTTTTAGGTAGTGAAGGGGAAGGTCAAAGTTTCTTCCTGAGTCTTTCGAGCCTTGATTGTTTTCAGCTCGAAATAATTTGCATGCATAAGGCTCGACTTGGAATCAGATGCTATAAGTACTTCAAATACATAGATTCTGCATTCATCAGGCACTTCACATACTCAGACACAAACAAGTTGGTTCTGTGCCTTGAATTTTTGTTTCAAAAAATACTAACAAAAAATAACAAATTTTATTGTTTAAGAAGTCTTATCAGCTTAGTAAAACTCCATTGATTCTGTATTCACAATCCTGTAATACAACCAAGACCTCAGGCTGGGCCTCTGGTTTTCCACTGCTCCAGGTAATATGATTATGTTGGACTCCAGTGCTCTCCACCTATCAATGTCAGTCTTCCCGGACTGCTCCATGACATCCTTTATCAGTGAGAGCCTCCTGGTCTTTAATGCAAAAGCCTTACAGAACCAAAGGTTTTATTACATTAATATGTTTCTCACTAGTTCAACCTTATCTACTTATTCACCTTAGGTTTAAAACCCAATTAAAATCTAATTTATCTGATCTTTGGATTCTGAACACTATTTGGCAATGAATCTAACAGCCTTGTAGTAACTACATTATACACGTTGTGCCTTAAGGTGTTCTAGACAATACTTTAAAAAAAAATTGGCAAGTGCCGTTTGAAGCTACAGCAATCTCTTTGAGGCTGCCTCCATCTCATTTGAAGAACAAATGCTTTGTCCTTATGCAAAAAGTATATAGTATGATTTTATACCTGTGATTTTACTTATAATTCATCTGCATAAATGTGAATAGATCATTGCTTTTCTTAAATTTTGATTCACTTTTTAAAAATGTCAGATAATAAAATCTCCTGACAGCTATAAATCCCTCCAACACATACATACACAACACACACACACACGGAAGTGTTTTAAAATCTTCCGAATTGTGGATATACTTATACGTAATGTTACACCGAGAAACTCTTTATTTAGAACGTCAGTCCAAAATAACCCACACTGCTGTGTTTCTGATACTCCATTTTCTTAACCTGTGAAAAAAAATCATGTAATTGTTGACATTAATTCAGTTCTTTAAAATCCAGCTCTAACATGTACTTTTATTCATACCATTGAATAAATGATAAAATGTATACAAACAGAGGGCTCCTGTTACTTAAGCACTCTACACAGTGCAATTGATTTTGTACATGTACATATAGTGAAAATATACAGTGAATATACATAGTGAAATAAATGATATATACACAGTGACTATACACAGTGAAGTAGATGATATATATTAGTGAATATACACAGTGAAATAGATGGCAGTGAGAAGATTCCCCACCCCCTCTTACTTCCCAGCTCCTCCTTGGTTGGTAAGAGGAAACACAATGAGGGCACTACCATTCATGAGAGCCAAACACTATTCTAGGCATTTGCACATAACATTGATCTTATTTAACACAATACTCCTGGGAAGTAGGTATTATACCAATAAAATCTGAGTAAAAAACATGTGAAAATATGACTTAAAAACAGGGTAAAAACATTGGGGCTTGCTCAATGTCTTATGACTCACAATTCCATCTGGTAATAGGCTACTGAATGAATCTCAAAAGACATGAGGAATAACCACAGAAGTAAATGCAAATATCTTCTCCATCAGTTCCTCAAAGGTGATCTCAGGTAGAACCTGGATGGGTCATTAAGTACCCCTGATTCATTCAGAGGAAAATGCAGTCCCCTTTTAATTCTCTTTGAAGTTTTCTGATTAGATGGAGAATAGAGTCTAGCTGCTAATTGGTTACTTGAAGCCTCTCCAGCCTTTGCCAATCTTTCTTTTTAACAGAGGGAGCAGGACTCAGGCAGGCCTCAGTTTCTGCTTAGTATTTATTTTCACTGTATTTATTTTTGTGGTTACCTTGCACTTGATGACAAATGATACTGATGTTCTTTTGAAAGCATAGTAATATACTATTAACCTTATAATTACATATGATTTTAAAAGTGAAGAATTTTAGAGAAATATCCAATAATAGGAGGTGTGTGCAGACAGGGCAAGACATCATCAGAGTGAAAACATGGAAGACTGGGGGCAGCACACGAAGAACACTGAGTGAAACCCCAGATTGCCTTCCAGGTCGTGTATACCGGCCCAAGCTTACAAGCAGCTTGTTTTCTCAAATTTCATTTCTGAGCTTGTTCTTTGGAGTGCTGGTAGTGGCTTCCTTTTTAACAGTGCTATATGTGGTTGTTAGTTTTTGCAGCCAGGCCAGAAAGCCCTAACAGAGTAGAGCTGAAGTGGGATATATCTGAAAGAAAAGTGGATTCTTAAAATACAACGCAGCCTAACACTAGAATGCTGCTGATAATTAGGCAGAACTGATAACAAATTGAATAAAGAATATCCTCACACTCATTTTGAATGTGTGTTTGGGGTGGAGATCTGATTTAATGGAGAGAGAGAGGAGAGATCATGAAAACACCTCTAAAGGTCAGTGGCATAATTTGCTTTGTCTAATTTCACCTCAGAATGATAGGGGAACTTTCAGGCCAAGACTTAGCAACCAGGATAATCAGAGTGTCTTTTTAGTGGCTCTTCTTTAGATCATATAAGGAACAAATGTGTGCATAATGTGACAGAAGAGGGAAAAAGGTGAGTGTAGTAAAGCTAAGAAAGAAAAATAAAATCTAATGGATTTTAAGTGCAGGGCTCTTCACCAGCACAGCCCCCTCCAAAACTCTGTATCTAATGTTTATTCATCTTTTTGTATTCTTTCTTTAAACAATGACCCCTGAAAAAGTTAATTTCTATATTGGGACCCACAAAATGGAGGCTGCCCCTGTGCCCTGGCCCACATCACAAATCTACACCTAAGTCAGCCTATACTTATGGGAAACACCTATCAAGGAAACCTAAAATGCACCAATCACAATCCTCCAACTAATCTTTCTCGAGCTCTCCTTATCCTAGAAAGCAGGACCTTCTCATCTTCTAAGGAAATCCCCGACCTCTTAGCCCATCATGCTCTCTTCCATGTTGCCTCTTAAAGCCTCTTAAAACTCACTCTCGCCCCAAATCCCTCGAGAAGAGTCTCCACTGCTTATGAGGCACTGTACTCCCCCAACCCACGGACTGTTCTCGCTTGAATAAAGGATATCAAACTCGTTACTAAATTGTTTTAGTTTTGCCATGTGATGCCTCCAAGCGGTATAAACTTCAGACATCTACCCTTAGAGATACTGTGAGACTTCCTAACACGACAAGCCAGAGGTAGGAAGACGAATGAAGATGAAGGAAATGGTTATGTCAGTGTCCAAAAGAAGCAAGTTTCCTAAAGGATGATTCTGGGACCTAAGTCTACTGTGTGTGTGGTGATGGGGAGGGTGGGGGGAGGCCCCACACCAACAAACAATGCTCTAGACACCATCTGGATGTCCTATAATTCAACTCAATTCTGACACTCTCTACCCAGAGACAGCATCAGATCCCACAGGTTAAGGGTTCAGTCTCACAAGGCTGCCCTCTCCCCTCAACACACACACTGCAGATGCCAGTTCCAAGGCCAGGTTGTCACCTGGCTACAGATGGGAGGTTCCAAAGACCACTCCCTTGGTTTCAATTAATTTTCTAACGCGGGTCACAGAACTCAGAGGAGCATTTTAGTTACTAGATCACCAGTTTTGTTATAAAAGGATTGAACTCAGAAACAGCCAGATGGAAGAGGTACATAGGGTAAGGTGTGGAGAAAGTGCAGGGAGCTTCCATACCCGCTCTGATGGGTCACTGCCCCAGCACCTCCACATGTTCACCGACCCAGAAGCTCTCCAAAAACCATGCATGACCTTTTGGGGTTTTATGAAGGCTTCGTTACAAGGCATGATCGGTTAAATCATTGGCTGTTGGTGATTAAACTCAGTCTCCAGCCCTTCTCCTCACTCCAGAGGTTAGGGGGTAGGAACTGAAAATTCCAACCTTCAGTCACGGGATTGGCTCCCATCCTTAGATGAGTTCCCCAAATTGCCTCATTAACACGACAAAAGACACCTTTTCGGGATCTCTTAGGAAATCCCAAGGGTTTTAGGAGCTCTGTGCCAGAAACAGGGATGAAGACTAAATATATATATATATATGGTATTATAAATCACAGTGTAATGTCTCCCTAAACAAAATTAAGGATGTTGAAAACTGAGACGAATGAAGATGCTGGGAAAGAGATGGAGTCTTGGAGTTCCTGAGACGGCCACTAGGTGGAGCCAGAAGAGGGGTCAGTAAGGATGCCAGGTGGGCACAGAGATGCAGGAGGCAGTGGTGCTGAAGACAGGAGGAGGCAAAGGGCATGCGGAGTAGTATATAATTCCGTTCCGATATGGCACATTCAGGGAGTGGGTTCAGAACTGGCGGATTTCAGTATTCCTCCTTTTAGCAGCAGAGCAAATGAAATAATACTGTAAACTCTAGATCAACTTTATAAGCTCTCTGTCATCAGAAACATTCACCACTGAAACTGCTTTGGTGACAGAGGGGAAAGAACACCCCAGCATGGGGAAAAAACTTAAAAGAAAACCTTCAGAAATACTGAGGAAACGTGCTGCCTTGGAAAGGAAAAGAGATTCAAACAAATGTATTCCTTGCATTTAGAAAACACTGAATAGAGTATATTGTTCTTGTAAACCTTCTGAATCCGATGTCTTATTAGAAATCCTGTACCAAATAAAAATAACCCTCCTATTTTATTTATTAAATCTTTCTTCACTGCCACTGTACAGCGTCAGCATGCAGACCGCTTAATTACGCAGGGAACAGTTACAGTATGCAAGTCTGCCCTCTTCTGGGCATTTCCTTGCAAAGTCTAAAGAACTGTGACTTGCATTAATTTTTACCTCAACAATTCTGTAAATAAACAAACCTACAAAGAAAAAATGCTATTCTAAAAGGAAATCTCTGTAAGGCACAAGAACCAAAGATGCATTATTTATCAGGGCCAGTCGTTTTCAATATCCTTTGAAAAATAGTCAACAAAGCCAAAAACATTTTAGAAGGGCAATTTTCAAAAGGTGGTCACTTCCCACTCCAGAAAGACTTATGTATTAGTCTCATGTACAGTTTTTGTATAACTAGAAGGGACACGTATTCTTCAATTTCAAAGATATGTAAAGTTCAGAATTTCACTAGGGCATTGGACAAGGAGGGCCACACTGGGCTGAACATAAGATCAGCTAAATCCACGACTCTAAAAATAAATGATGGACCCTTTTCGAGGAGGCAGTATAACAGGAGTGTGTTATGAAATGGGATAAAATGTTAACAGGCAAATCTGAGTATATAGAGTTGTTCTTTGTACATTTTTTCTTTTCTTTTTCGGCAGCTTTTTGTAAATTTGAAATTATTTGCAAAAAAAAAAAAAAAAAAAAGTAGACAAAAAGAGATAATACAGGCTCTGGGGCAGACCAGAGTCTAAACTGTGGCTCTGTCTCCATGTTACTTTGGACAAGACATTTAACTTCTCTGGGTTTCTGCTTCCTCATCTCTAAAACAAAGATAATAATGGTTTTGCCTAATAGGGCTGTTAGCAAAATTAAAAGAAGTAGTAGGTAAAAAACACCTAACACTATGGCTGGTACAGAATAGCCTGTCAATAATGTGGTGGTTGTTATTGTTATTTTCATTATTGTTATTATGAATTGGGGAAAAAGATTAATTTCCACCAAGGAGATGTGCTAACTCAGCTCCCTGTGTCTGGCAAACATTAAACCAATACAGGAGGCATCAATTCATGACTTGTTAAGAATCTATCCAACCCATAATCTCATCCAAATAATGCTGGAGGCTTTTTATACATTCATCTTAAAACACTCCTTAGGCTCACGACTCCAAACTTTCTACTCATCTTCCAATGTGAAATGTTGTTGCATTTATTATAAATCTTTTTTCAGTACCAGTAAGTATGTGTAGAATATAGGATAGGATTTAAACCATTAGGCTGGATCCTTCCATTCCACCAAAGGGTCCCGTGTTTTCCTTGGAGGGAACCACGAAGACCTCTCCTTGCTCCCCTCTATAGAATCATGTCCGCTAGCGTCTAACTCGGAGCTGCAGAGACTGGACTAGGCTTTCACTAGGGAAGCAGCAGCCAGCCCCCTGAGCCGTGGGCCCTCCTACGTGAGAAGCTTAAGGGATTGTGGGCAGTAGGGCATTTCTTTGAAATGATGTAAGGAGAATGGGTTTGGAATTCCGGAAGACCTGGGTTTAAACTGAAGTCCCATCTGTAACACATCTTGTGACTCCAATCAAATTAACTTATTTGAGCATCTATTTCCTCCTCTGTAAAGTGGGGACAATGTCTTAGTCTGGGCTGTTTTAACAGAGTGGCTGAGAAGCAAAGGAAATTTATTTCTCACAGTTCTGGAGGCAGGAAGTCTTGAGATCAGGGTGACAGCATGGCCAAGTCCTGGGGAGGGCCCTCCGGGCTGCAGACTACTGCCCTCTCATGTTCTCACATGGCAGAGAGCAGAGAGAGGAAAAAGCCCTCTCCTGTCTCTTACAAAGGCACTAATTCTACTCATGAGGGCTCCACTCCCATGACCTTATGGAATCCTAATTACCTCCCAAAGTCCCCACCTCCTAATACCATCACATTGGGGGAGGGGGTATAATGTTTCAACATATGAATTTTGGGGGGGTCACAAACATTCATTCCATAACATACAACTCAACAATTTGGCAGAGTTGCAGGGTTAAAGATAATATATGGTTTCTAAAGTAAGCATAGTGATACTGTTACTAGTGTATTGCTACTGTTGATATCATTAGAAAGTCAAACCATCAGGCCACATTTATTTTCACCTTCTTAATTCAAACCCACTCAAAGTCAGAGAAAGTAGATTTTCTTTAAAAAATGTTTTTGTCAATGGGTAAAATGAAAATAGTTCAAGACTATTTTTTAGGTTTGGGGTATAGATTTATATAATGTTAAAGTTAGACCTTAGAATTTATGTAGCCTGCTTTCTCATTTTATAGATTAAATAAAGTATTTGTCAAAATTTACAGTCAGCTTCAGACCTGAACCTAAAACACAAACCTCTTTTTGTCATTGTGGTGTACCTTCTACTACTTCATGTGACTTTCTTAAATTTTATTTTATATTTATTTATCTCATATTACTGACCTTTAAATGTTTCCTATACAATGTTATTTGGAGATGGGTTCAAGCTGTCATAATTCTCATAAGACATTAAAGAACTAAAACCACATAAAGTGTTAATACAGATAAACAAAGTACAAAAATATTTTAAACATGCTTAAAAGTCAGTGGGCTGGGGGATCATGAAAAGAATAGGGGCTGCAGAACCCCAAAACCTGGGTTTGAATTTCAGTCTCATTGTGTAGGCTAACGGCTTAACCTCTATGAGATTCAGTTTTTTCATTTAGAAAATGAAGATAAAAATCCCAGTCTAAAGTGTTCTCAGGAAGGTTGACCGTGGTAACATGTAACATTTTCAGCACATAGTATGTAATAAATGTGAGCTCCATCACCCCACTCTTTTTTTCTATCATGCCTATGAATCTCTACACAAAGGTTGTTCTATAAATACTAACGTGGTGATGGTGATGTTGGCGAGGATGCTCACGTGGAAACCAAAAGCCCTATTAAAGGAGAAAAGATAGCTAATTATATTACAAATATACTAATACTTATATTAAAGATATCCACAAGCAAAAAATTCTCCAATTAGAACTAACCAAACATATATGCATGAAATTATCTTTGGTAGCACAGAACTAACCTGAAATGACATGTGTGCATAAAAAAGAACAAATTAATGACCACTGAAATACACACTCCTCAGAGATCATGGGGACCAGTGCACCCTATTATAGTGGACACAGTCAAGGTCCACAGGATGAAATACGAAGTGAGATGGTAAAAACGATAGGCTGAAGACTGAGTGACTTAACTTTGTGACGCAATGTAGCTAATGAAAATTTTGATGACCTACTTTTTCAACTCTTCTGTTAAAAATGGGCCTGGTTCGGGGCTTCCCTGGTGGCACAGTGGTTAAGAATCCTCCTGCCAATGCAGGGCACAAGGCTTCTATCCCTGGTCCGGGAAGATCCCACAGGTCGTGGAGAAGCTAAGCCTGTGCACCACAACTACTGAGCCTGCGCTCTAGAGCCCACGAGCCACAACTGCTGAGCCCACATGCCATAACTAATGAAGCCCACACACCTATATCCCGTGCTCTGCAGCAAGAGAAGACACTGCAATGAGAAGCCTGTGTGCCACAACGAAGAGTAGCCCCCACTCGCCGCAACTAGAGAAAGCCGGCGTGCAGCAATGAAGACCCAACGCAGCCAAAAATAAATAAATAAATAAAATTTTTTAAATTAAAAAAAAAAAGCCTTTCACTATTTTTCCTTATAGAATTTAAGACTAATTCTCAAAAAATTCAGATTGATAAAAGACATTATAAAATTTAGGGATAAACTGTGTGATTGGACTAGATTTGCTGTGGATCAGGATCTTCTCTAGTTTTCTCTGCTAGTCTGTTGTTATGAATAAGTGATTCTTCATCTCAACAGAAATGTCCTTTGGAAATTGGCTGAGTCATAAAGTCCCATTGTGCAACCTTGGTCCCCATTCTCACTTTCTGTTTAGATTACCTGCCCAGTACACTTAAGTGTTTGAATTACCCCTTCCCAGAAATGACAACTCTGCCCCCAAACCCATCAGCCTAGATGTTTGTACCCTAATGTCCATGTTAAAAAAGTCTTCTAGGTGTCAGCTGTCTGGATTTTCTAAGCATTACCTCTGCAGTGTTCCTTGGCATAATGCTGTCTTCCCCCTTAGCTCTGTGCTGGGTTTTAGAAGAGCCTCTTTTGCTGTAATATAGTAGGTGCATTCCTAAGAAGCTTTATGTCATGGAGAATTAGTATGACAATACTTGTTTAAGGATTTTTTTTTCCTATATGAAATTAAAGATGCTTATATGCCTATAAAATCTAAAATTTTGAGGAAATCCAGTATGTGTTTTTGTTTAACTTTTGCAAAAGAATCTTTCCTTGCCTGTCTCCGCTAGCATCACTTTATAACATTTATTGCCCATTGTTAGGACAAAGCACTAAGTCACTCAAAGCAGTTGTTTTACACTTAAACAATATCTTTGTCTTTTTCTTTCTTTCATTCTTTCTTTATCCCCTCTTCCCTTCACTTTCCTTTCTTTCTTCCCTCTCTTTCCCCCTCCCTCCCTTCCTCCCATCCTTCTTCCTTCCTTCTCTCATTACCTCTCTCTCCCCTTTATATTTCCAAGTAAGATATGTCAGGATGATGCAAATAATGTTTCCTAAAGCCATATATAGGTATATCTCTTTGATTTAATGCTGCCAGCTTAAGGTTATTCATCTATTCATATCATAAAGAAGATGTGGTATATTTATGCAATGGAATATTACTCAGCCATTAAAAAAAAGAATGAAATAAAGATGAAATAAAGCCATTTGCAGCAACATGGATGGACCTAGATTATCATACTAAGTGAAGTAAGCCAGAGAGAGAAAGACAAATATCATATGATATCACTTATATGTAGAATCTAAAAAAATGATACAAACGAACTTATTTACAAAACAGGAATAGACTCACAGACATAGAAAACAAACTTATGGTTACGAAAGGGGAGCAGGGGAGAGGGATAAATTAGGAGTTTGGGATTAAAATATACACACTACTATATATAAAATAGATAAGTAACAAGGACCTACTATGTAGCGCAGGGAACTATACTCAATATCTTGTAATAACCTACAATAGAAGATAATGTTCAACAAGAATATATATATATGTATAACTGAATCACTTTACTGTACACCTGAAACTATCACAACATTGTAAATCAACTGTATTTCAATAAAAAAATTTTTAATAAACAACCCCACCCAAAAAAAAAACCTGTAATAAGGCAGTACCATTTCAGAGCAAAGGGGATCTCTGAAGGTAGAGAGTAGAGAAGAAGGCAGTTCCAGAAGCCACTGACCCCGTGCTTTGCAATCTGGGTGTACAGTAGTAAGACTTCTTCCTCCTCAACCCTTAGTGGTTGGGGTTCATTACCCCAGTGACCCCTGGATCCAAACCTCAGGGTCCTCAGCTCTGTAAGTTAAACTCATGAAAGAATGAGATGGGTGAGGGAGGCTAAGTGGGCAATTCCAGACAGCATGCATATTAAATGGTGCCTTCTAGATTAGAGACAACTGTTCTAATCTAAAAGATTAGCACTGAGGAGTTTGGGCACCATATGATAGACAGGGTAAGGAGAGAGGGACTCTGAGGGCAGGTGGTCTATCCAAGTTCCTCATGTCATATTTAGATTCGAAACTTTGTAAAACATTAAGCTGGTCTTGCTTACCTATGCTGCCTTTGAGGACATCTGTTTGCCCTTTTGTAAGGATCTGCCTTCCTCCCCTCTTTTGGTACTATCCTCTAAAAGGAATAACCACTACTTCTCAAACTCTGAGTACTTTTTTTCTTTTTTTTAATTCCCATCTGCTGGAGACTGATTAACTTTTTAAAAATTCAATGAAATTGTTGTGGTGATGTAAAAATGCTACAGAAGTAGTCTAAATGCTGACTGACAATTTTTGTATTTGTCTTATTACAAACTAGTAAAAAATAGTTTATTGACTAGTATTGGTCCTCAGATCACACTTTGAGGAGCACTGGTCCAATTAAGAAACACATTATTGGGCTTCCCTGGTGGCGCAGTGGTTGAGAATCTGCCTGCCGATGCAGGGGACACGGGTTCGTGCCCCAGTCCGGGAAGATCCCACATGTCGCTTTAATCATTAAAGAAAAGGGTGCACTGACCAGAAGTAAAGAATGTCTATGTTAAAAAAAAAGATTAAATGCCTCCTTTCCTGGGATACCAATGCTTGTCCTCCTTCCATGATAAGACTCCCTTCCCCAGTGCCAAGACTTGCTGTGTACATGCTTATCTGTGGTTTTCTTTGTTATTTTTGTTTTTTTTTTTTAAATCTTGAAGGAATATATCCCTGACTTATCTAATGTTCTTTGTTCTGAGAAGATATGAAACTGCTGAAAACCATGCTTCTTTGGAGAAGTTCCTTAGACTTATCTGAGAGGCTGTTTCTTGGGCTATAGTCCTCAGTTTGGCTCAAATAAAACTCTTTTCTATTCCTATTAAAGATTGTTTATTATTTCCATTAACATTACTTGGAGTAGCCAGCAGGGTATCAAAAAAACCCAGCTGAGGTCACCTGGAGTCTACCCTGGACCGGCACTTGGTAGGAAGCATGGGCCACTCAAGCCCCCCACCCCAACCCCCAGCTTCATAGCATCCTTCAGGCGCTTCAGTGAGATTTTCCTGATATCTGGATCTCCTTGTATTAAGTTGCAGTCCATGACTTTTAGTTGAGCTGTTATCTGAAGACTTGGAGTCTTAAGGGCGGCACTGGTAGATTTCCTAGCTAAAAAGGACCTAGGGGGAAGTTCCTAGGCAGAGGACCTAGAGGGAATTTCTAGGCAAGGGACCTAGGAGGAATTTCTAGGCAGGAAGGCCTAGAAGGAATTTTGGGCTGAACTGGGTTGGCTGACTTTTTTTTTTTTTAAGTGGCTTAAAATTGGAAGGATTTATACTTCATAATAAAACAAAAGTAAAAGTAAGGCTTGAGATGTACACACTGCTATATTTAAAATGGATAACCAACAGAGACCTACTGTATAGCACAGGGAACTCTGCTCAGTATTATGTAACAACCTAAATAATTTTTAATAAACAACCCCACCCAAAAAAAAAACCTGTAATAAGGCAGTACCATTTCAGAGCAAAGGGGATCTCTGAAGGTAGAGAGTAGAGAAGAAGGCAGTTCCAGAAGCCACTGACCCCGTGCTTTGCAATCTGGGTGTACAGTAGTAAGACTTCTTCCTCCTCAACCCTTAGTGGTTGGGGTTCATTACCCCAGTGACCCCTGGATCCAAACCTCAGGGTCCTCAGCTCTGTAAGTTAAACTCATGAAAGAATGAGATGGGTGAGGGAGGCTAAGTGGGCAATTCCAGACAGCATGCATATTAAATGGTGCCTTCTAGATTAGAGACAACTGTTCTAATCTAAAAGATTAGCACTGAGGAGTTTGGGCACCATATGATAGACAGGGTAAGGAGAGAGGGACTCTGAGGGCAGGTGGTCTATCCAAGTTCCTCATGTCATATTTAGATTCGAAACTTTGTAAAACATTAAGCTGGTCTTGCTTACCTATGCTGCCTTTGAGGACATCTGTTTGCCCTTTTGTAAGGATCTGCCTTCCTCCCCTCTTTTGGTACTATCCTCTAAAAGGAATAACCACTACTTCTCAAACTCTGAGTACTTTTTTTCTTTTTTTTAATTCCCATCTGCTGGAGACTGATTAACTTTTTAAAAATTCAATGAAATTGTTGTGGTGATGTAAAAATGCTACAGAAGTAGTCTAAATGCTGACTGACAATTTTTGTATTTGTCTTATTACAAACTAGTAAAAAATAGTTTATTGACTAGTATTGGTCCTCAGATCACACTTTGAGGAGCACTGGTCCAATTAAGAAACACATTATTGGGCTTCCCTGGTGGCGCAGTGGTTGAGAATCTGCCTGCCGATGCAGGGGACACGGGTTCGTGCCCCAGTCCGGGAAGATCCCACATGTCGCAGGCTTCTATCCCTGGTCCGGGAAGATCCCACAGGTCGTGGAGAAGCTAAGCCTGTGCACCACAACTACTGAGCCTGCGCTCTAGAGCCCACGAGCCACAACTGCTGAGCCCACATGCCATAACTAATGAAGCCCACACACCTATATCCCGTGCTCTGCAGCAAGAGAAGACACTGCAATGAGAAGCCTGTGTGCCACAACGAAGAGTAGCCCCCACTCGCCGCAACTAGAGAAAGCCGGCGTGCAGCAATGAAGACCCAATGCAGCCAAACATAAATAAATAAATAAAAATTAAAAAAAAAAAAAAGGGGCCTGGTTCAACTGAACATAGCCTTGAGTATTCTCCAACCAGCAATTACATGAAATGCAAGTAACTCACTTTATTTACACTCAATATTGAGAATTATTTTAATATTTCATTTGGTGTGGTTCATAGTGTCCACAGATACAGTGCACTTCAATAAATGGACCATTTATACCAATAATTCACGCTGGAACAATATTTTTGAAACAAATATCAAAATTAAAGGTTCAACTCAATTGCTCTAGAATCAAGAAAACATGAAAAAGGAAACAAAGAATCTCACACACAAATACTTCAACATAAGTGGCTGAGAGGTGAACATGGTTAGGAGACAAAATCTTTAAGGTGTTAAGCTATGGTGTGACATATCTTCGAATGCCAAGTTCTCTCATTCATTCCCTCTTCCATATCATACAGCGTGATTTTTTTCCCTGCTCCCCTTCCCTTTCATCTGTTTTTTTCTCTTTTCTTCAATCCTGTTCCTTTTCTTTCAATTGAAAAACTGTAATAAGGTGTAAATTGGTGCAGCCACTGTGGAGAAAGATTCCTTAAAACACTAGAAACAGAGTTGCCATATGATCCAGCAATCCCACTCCTGGGAATATATCCAGAGAAAACTATAATTCAAAAGCTACATACACCCCAATGTTCACTGCAGCACTATTTACAATAGCCAAGATATGTAAGCAACCTAAATGTCCATCAACAGATGAATGGATAAGAAGATGTAGTATATTACACACACACACACACACACACACACACACACACACACAAAAGGGCTTCCCTGGTGGCGCAGTGGTTGAGAATCCGCCTGCTGATGCAGGGGACACGGATTCATGCCCCGGTCCGGGAAGATCCCACATGCTGCAGAGCGGCTGGGCCCGTGAGCCATGGCCACTGAGCCTGTGCTCCGCAATGGGAGAGGCCACAACAGTGAGAGGCCTGTGTACCACAAAAAAAAAAAAGAAGATGTGGTATATTTATGCAATGGAATATTACTCAGCCATTAAAAAAAAGAATGAAATAAAGATGAAATAAAGCCATTTGCAGCAACATGGATGGACCTAGATTATCATACTAAGTGAAGTAAGCCAGAGAGAGAAAGACAAATATCATATGATATCACTTATATGTAGAATCTAAAAAAATGATACAAACGAACTAACTCTGCTCAGTATTATGTAACAACCTAAATGGGAAAAGAATTTGAAAAAGAATAGATACATGTATACGTATAACTGAATCACTTTGCTGTACACCTGAAACTATCACAACATTGTTAATCACCTATACTCCAATATAAAATTAAAAGTTAAAAAAAAAGTAAGTGAGAACTTGTGCTTCTAAAGCCTACCAGTACCTGGACAGGCAGCCACCCACTGGAACTTCAGCTGGCTTCGTGTATAATTGGTACGGAGCCAGGGCTGCAAGTACTTATCTAACACTAAAATGTCTGGGAGGGATCTCTTTTGACATTCTGAAACTGATTTTTTTTTTTGCATATGTAGTAAAGAAATTTGACTTAATAAAAACTTTTTTTCAAAATTCTGACCTTGAGAGGACAAAAGTACTCCTAGGAGAAAGCTTGAAGTTACAATTATTATCATGTCCTTGAAATACAAACAAAACCCACACTGCCTGAGACTATAGCCTTGGCTCAATTACTAGAATCTAAAACAGAAAAATAAAATAAAAAAGGGAAAAGAGGCCTTTTAAAACTCAAGCAGAGGGGGAGGCACCTTCAAGATGGCAGAGCAGTAAGACATGGACATCACCTTCCTCCCAACAAATACAACAAAACTACATCTACATGAGGAACAACTCCTACAGAACACCTACTGAACACTGGCAGAAGACCTCAGACTTCCCAAAAGTATACTTTTTAGTGCTTGTTATCATTGGTGGATTTGTTTTTTGGTTTGGTTGCTCTCTTCTTTCTTTCTCTCTCTTTCTTTTTAAATTACTTTTACATTTTTTTATTTTTAATATTTTTTTCTATTTTAATAACTTTATTTCATTTCATTTATTTATTTTTTCTTTCCTTCTTTCCTTCTTTTTCTCCATTTTCTTCTGAACCATGTGGCTGACAGGGTCTTTCTGCTATGGCTGGGTGGCAGACATCAGCCTCTGATGTGGGAGAGCTAAGCTGAAGACATTGGTCCACCAGAGACCTCCCGGCCCCATGTAATATCAAACAGCAAAAGCTCTCCTGGAGATCTTCATCTCAACCTAAAACCCAGCTCCACTCAATGAGCAGCAAGCTACAGTGCTGGACACCCATGCCAAACAACTAGCAAGACAGGAACACAACCCCACCCACTAGCAGAGAGGCTGCCTAAAATCATAATAGGTTCACATACACCCCAAAACACACCACCGGATGTGGTCCTGCCCACCAGAAAGACAAGATCCAGCCTCATCCAAAAGAAAACAGACACCAGTCCCCTCCACCAGGAAGCCTACACATACTTTTTAGTGCTTGTTATCATTGGTGGATTTGTTTTTTGGTTTGGTTGCTCTCTTCTTTCTTTCTCTCTCTTTCTTTTTAAATTACTTTTACATTTTTTTATTTTTAATATTTTTTTCTATTTTAATAACTTTATTTCATTTCATTTATTTATTTTTTCTTTCCTTCTTTCCTTCTTTTTCTCCATTTTCTTCTGAACCATGTGGCTGACAGGGTCTTTCTGCTATGGCTGGGTGGCAGACATCAGCCTCTGATGTGGGAGAGCTAAGCTGAAGACATTGGTCCACCAGAGACCTCCCGGCCCCATGTAATATCAAACAGCAAAAGCTCTCCTGGAGATCTTCATCTCAACCTAAAACCCAGCTCCACTCAATGAGCAGCAAGCTACAGTGCTGGACACCCATGCCAAACAACTAGCAAGACAGGAACCACTTTCCTTATCATTAAATTTTATATTTTAAAAGATACCCATTACCTACAACATGAAAATAAAATTAATAAAGAGACAAAGTGAATTTAAATTATATAAAGCCATCACTTATCAGAGAGTTGGTTACACACAAGATCTTCTAACCACTACTAAACCCAGGCACAGTGTTGATAGAATAAATTTTCACATATTTAGGTATGGGGAAGGCATTCTGGCTTATACATGAATTTGATGCTAACTAAAACAGCCTGTTTGTGGCTTATCAAACATACATTGTACATCTGCTTTAATCATTAAAGAAAAGGGTGCACTGACCAGAAGTAAAGAATGTATGGGGAAGGCATTCTGGCTTATACATGAATTTGATGCTAACTAAAACAGCCTGTTTGTGGCTTATCAAACATACATTGTACATCTGCTTTAATCATTAAAGAAAAGGGTGCACTGACCAGAAGTAAAGAATGTCTATGTTAAAAAAAAAGATTAAATGCCTCCTTTCCTGGGATACCAATGCTTGTCCTCCATCCATGATAAGACTCCCTTCCCCAGTGCCAAGACTTGCTGTGTACATGCTTATCTGTGGTTTTCTTTGTTATTTTTGTTTTTTTTTTTTAAATCTTGAAGGAATATATCCCTGACTTATCTAATGTTCTTTGTTCTGAGAAGATATGAAACTGCTGAAAACCATGCTTCTTTGGAGAAGTTCCTTAGACTTATCTGAGAGGCTGTTTCTTGGGCTATAGTCCTCAGTTTGGCTCAAATAAAACTCTTTTCTATTCCTATTAAAGATTGTTTATTATTTCCATTAACATTACTTGGAGTAGCCAGCAGGGTATCAAAAAAACCCAGCTGAGGTCACCTGGAGTCTACCCTGGACCGGCACTTGGTAGGAAGCATGGGCCACTCAAGCCCCCCACCCCAACCCCCAGCTTCATAGCATCCTTCAGGCGCTTCAGTGAGATTTTCCTGATATCTGGATCTCCTTGTATTAAGTTGCAGTCCATGACTTTTAGTTGAGCTGTTATCTGAAGACTTGGAGTCTTAAGGGCGGCACTGGTAGATTTCCTAGCTAAAAAGGACCTAGGGGGAAGTTCCTAGGCAGAGGACCTAGAGGGAATTTCTAGGCAAGGGACCTAGGAGGAATTTCTAGGCAGGAAGGCCTAGAAGGAATTTTGGGCTGAACTGGGTTGGCTGACTTTTTTTTTTTTTAAGTGGCTTAAAATTGGAAGGATTTATACTTCATAATAAAACAAAAGTAAAAGTAAGGCTTGAGATGTACACACTGCTATATTTAAAATGGATAACCAACAGAGACCTACTGTATAGCACAGGGAACTCTGCTCAGTATTATGTAACAACCTAAATGGGAAAAGAATTTGAAAAAGAATAGATACATGTATACGTATAACTGAATCACTTTGCTGTACACCTGAAACTATCACAACATTGTTAATCACCTATACTCCAATATAAAATTAAAAGTTAAAAAAAAAGTAAGTGAGAACTTGTGCTTCTAAAGCCTACCAGTACCTGGACAGGCAGACACCCACTGGAACTTCAGCTGGCTTCGTGTATAATTGGTACGGAGCCAGGGCTGCAAGTACTTATCTAACACTAAAATGTCTGGGAGGGATCTCTTTTGACATTCTGAAACTGATTTTTTTTTTTGCATATGTAGTAAAGAAATTTGACTTAATAAAAACTTTTTTTCAAAATTCTGACCTTGAGAGGACAAAAGTACTCCTAGGAGAAAGCTTGAAGTTACAATTATTATCATGTCCTTGAAATACAAACAAAACCCACACTGCCTGAGACTATAGCCTTGGCTCAATTACTAGAATCTAAAACAGAAAAATAAAATAAAAAAGGGAAAAGAGGCCTTTTAAAACTCAAGCAGAGGGGGAGGCACCTTCAAGATGGCAGAGCAGTAAGACATGGACATCACCTTCCTCCCAACAAATACAACAAAACTACATCTACATGAGGAACAACTCCTACAGAACACCTACTGAACACTGGCAGAAGACCTCAGACTTCCCAAAAGTATACTTTTTAGTGCTTGTTATCATTGGTGGATTTGTTTTTTGGTTTGGTTGCTCTCTTCTTTCTTTCTCTCTCTTTCTTTTTAAATTACTTTTACATTTTTTTATTTTTAATATTTTTTTCTATTTTAATAACTTTATTTCATTTCATTTATTTATTTTTTCTTTCCTTCTTTCCTTCTTTTTCTCCATTTTCTTCTGAACCATGTGGCTGACAGGGTCTTTCTGCTATGGCTGGGTGGCAGACATCAGCCTCTGATGTGGGAGAGCTAAGCTGAAGACATTGGTCCACCAGAGACCTCCCGGCCCCATGTAATATCAAACAGCAAAAGCTCTCCTGGAGATCTTCATCTCAACCTAAAACCCAGCTCCACTCAATGAGCAGCAAGCTACAGTGCTGGACACCCATGCCAAACAACTAGCAAGACAGGAACACAACCCCACCCACTAGCAGAGAGGCTGCCTAAAATCATAATAGGTTCACATACACCCCAAAACACACCACCGGATGTGGTCCTGCCCACCAGAAAGACAAGATCCAGCCTCATCCAAAAGAAAACAGACACCAGTCCCCTCCACCAGGAAGCCTACACAACCGACTGAACCAACCTTACCCACTGGGAGCAGACACCAAAAACAAAGGGAAATACGAACTTGCAGCCTGTGAAGAGGAGACCCCAAACACAGTAAGTTAAGCAAAATGAGAAGACAAACGAACTTATTTACAAAACAGGAATAGACTCACAGACATAGAAAACAAACTTATGGTTACGAAAGGGGAGCAGGGGAGAGGGATAAATTAGGAGTTTGGGATTAAAATATACACACTACTATATATGGCAAAGAAATACACAGCAAATGAAGGAGCAAGGTAAAAACTCACCAGACCAAACAAATGAAAAGGAACTAGGCAGTCTACCTGAAAAAGAATTCAGAGTAATTATAGCAAAGATGATCCAAAATCTGGGAAATAGAATGGAGAAAATATAAGAAACGTTTAACAAGGACCTAGAAGCACTAAAGAGCAAACAAACAATGAGGAACAACACAATAAATGAAATTTAAAATCTCTATAAGGAATCAATAGCAGAATAACTGAGGCAGAAGAATGGATAAGTGACCTGGGAGATAAAATAGTGGAAATCACTACCACAGAGAAAAATAAAGAAAAAAGAATGAAAAGAATTGAGGACAATCTCAGAGACCTCTGGGAAAACATTAAATGCACCAACATTCGAATTATAGGGGTCCCAGAAGAAGAACAGAAAAAAAAGGGACTGAGAAAATATTGGAGGAGATTATAGTTGAAAACTTCCCTAATATAGGTAAGGAAATAGTCAATCAAGTGCAGGAAGCACACAGAGTCCCATACAAGATAAATCTAAGGAGAAACATGCAAAGACACATATTAATCAAACTATCAAAAATTAAAAACAAAGAAAAAATATTAAAAGCAGCAAGGGAAAAGCAACAATTAACATACAAGGGAATTCCCATAAGGTTAATGGCTGATCTTTCAGCAGAAACTCTGCAAGCCAGAAGGTAGTGGCAAAACATAAAGTGATGAAAGGGAAAAACCTACAACCAAGATTACACTACCCAGCAAGGATCTCATTCATATTTGATGGAGAAATTAAAACCGTTACAGACAAGCAAAAGCTAAGAGAATTCAGCACCACCAAACCAGCTCTACACAAATGCTAAAGGAACTCCTCTAGGCAGGAAACACAAGAGAAGGAAAAGACTTACAATAACAAACCCAAAACAGTTAAGAAAATGGTAATAGGAACATACATATCAATAAGTACCTTAAATGTTAATGGATTAAATGCTTCAACAAAAAGACTGGCTTAATGGGTACAAAAACAAGACCCGTATATATGCTGCCTAGAAGAGACCCACTTCAGACCTAGGGACACATACAGACTGAAAGTGAGGGGATGGAAAAAGATATTCCATGCAAATGGAAATCAGAAGAAAGCTGGAGTAGCAATACTCATATCAGATAAAATAGACAGAAAATATAACAATTGTAAATATCTATGCACCCAACATAGGACCACCTCAATACATAAGGCAAATGCTAACAGCCATAAAAGGGGAAATCGACAGTAACACAATAATAGTAGGGGACTTTAACACACGACTTCCACCAATGGAGAGATCATCCAAAATGAAAATAAATAAGGAAACACAAGCTTTAAATGATACATTAAACAAGATGAACTTAATTGATATTTATAGGACATGCCATCCAAAAACAGCAGGTTACACTTTCTTCTCAGTGCTCATGGAACATTCTCCAGGATAGATCATATCTTGGGTCACAAATCAAGACTTGGTAAATTTAAGAAAACTGAAATTGTATCACGTATCTTTTCTGACCACAATGATATGAGACTAGATATCAATTACAGGAAAATCTCTGTAAAAAATACAAAGACATGGAAGCTAAACAATATACTACTAAATAACCAAGAGATCACTGAAGAAATCAAAGAGGAAATCAAAAAATACTTAGAAACAAATGACAATGAAAACACGACGACCCAAAACCTATGGGATGCAGCAAAAGCAGTTCAAAGATGGAAATGTATAGCAATACAATCCTACTTCAAGAAACAAGAAACATCTCAAATAAACAACCTAACCTCACACCTTAAGCAATTAGAGAAAGAAGAACAAAAAAAAAAATCCCAAAGTTAGCAGAAGGAAAGAAATCATAAAGATCAGATCAGAAATAAATGAAAAAGAAATGAAGGAAATGATAGCAAAGATAAATAAAACTAAAAGCTGGTTCTTTGAGAAGATAAACAAAATTGATAAACAATTAGCCAGACTCATCAAGAAAAAAGGGAGAAGACTCAAATCAATAGAATTCAAAATGCAAACAGAGAAGTAACAACTGACACTGCAGAAATACAAAGGATCATGAGAGATTACTACAAGCAACTATATGCCGATAAAATGGACAACCTAGAAGAAATGGACAAATTCTTAGAAAACCATAAACTTTTGAGACTCAACCAGGAGGAAACAGAAAATATAAACAGACCAATCACAAGCACTGAAATTGAGACTGTGATTAAAAATTGTCCAACAAACAAAAGCCCAGGACCAGATGGCTTCACAGGCAAATTGTATCAAACATTTAGAGAAGAGTTAACGCCTATCCTTCTCAAACTCTTCCAAAATATAGCAGAGAGAGGAAGACTCCCAAAGTCATTCTACGAGGCCACCATCACCCTGATACCAAAACCAGAAAAAGATGCAACAAAAAAAAGAAAACTATAGGCCAATATCACTGATGAACACAGATGCAAAAATCCTCAAGAAAATACTAGCAAACAGAATCCAACAGCACATAAAAAGGATCATACACTATGATCAAGTGGGGTTTATCCCAGGAATGCAAAGATTCTTCAATATACGCAAATCAATCAATGTGATAAACCATATTAACAAACTGAAGGAGAAAAACCATATGGTAATCTCAATAGATGCAGAAAAATCTTTCGACAAAATTCAACACCCATTTATGATAAAAACCCTCCAAAAAGTAGGCATAGAGGGCCATATTAACAAACTGAAGGAGAAAAACCATATGATAATCTCAATAGATGCAGAGAAAGCTTTTGACAAAATTCAACACCGATTTATGATAAAAACCCTCCACAAAGTAGGCATACAGAGAACTTACCTCAACATAATAAAGGCCATATATGACAAACCCACAGCCAGCATCGTTCTCAAGGGTGAAAAACTGAAATCATTTCCACTAAGATCAGGACCAAGACAAGGTTGCCCACTCTCACCACTATTATTCAACATAGTTTTGGAATTTTTGGCCACAGCAATCAGAGACGAAAAAGAAATAAACAGAATCAAAATTAGGAAAAGAAAAAGTAAAATTGTAACTGTTTTAGATGACATGATATTATACATAGAGAATCATAAACATGCTACCAGAAAACTACTAGACTTAATCAATGAATTTGGGAAAGTAGCAGGATACAAAATGAATGCACAGAAATCTCTTGCATTCCTATACACTAATGATAAAAAATCTGAAAGAGAAATTAAGGAAACACTCCCATTTACCATTGCAACAAAAAGAATAAAATACCTAGGAATAAACCTACCTAAGGATACAAAATACCTGTATGCAGAAAATTATAAGACACTGATGAAAAAAATTAAAGATGATACAAATACATGGAGAGATATAGCATGTTCTTGGATTAAAAGAATCAACATTGTGAAAATGACTATACTACCCAAAGCAATCTACAGATTCAATGCAATCCCTATCAAACTACCCGAGGCATTTTTCACAGAACTAGAACAAAGTATTTCACAATTGATATGGAAACACAAAAGACCCCAAAGAGCCAAAGCAATCTTGAGAAAGAAAAACGGAGCTGGAGGAATCAGGCTCCCAGACTTCAGACTATACTACAAAGCTACAGTAATCAGGACAGTATGGTACTGGCACAAAAAGAGACATATAGATCAATGGAACAGAATAGAAAGCCCAGAGATAAACCCACGCACATCTGGTCACCTTATCTTT
>NC_041225.1:4854642-4898924 GCF_002837175.3 Physeter macrocephalus | reverse complement strand
GCACAGCAAAGAAAACCATAAACAAGATGAAAAGACAACCTTCAGAATGGGAGAAAATATTTGCAAATGAAGCAACTGACCAAGGATTAATCTCCAAAATTTACAAGCAGCTCATGCAGCTCAATATCAAAAAAACAAACAACCCATTCCAAAAATGCGCAGAAGACCTAAATACACATTTCTCCAAAGAAGATATCCAGATTGCCAACAAACACATCAAACAATGCTCAACATCACTAATCATTAGAGAAGTGCAAATCAAAACTGCAATGCGATATCATCTCACACCAGTCAGAATGGCCATCATCAAAAAATCTACAAACAATAAATGCTGAGAGGGTGTGGAGAAAAGGGAACCCTCATACACTGCTGGTGGGAATGTAAGTTGATACAGCCATTATGGAGAACAGTATGGAGGTTCCTTAAAAAACTAAAAATAGAACTACCATACGACCCAGCTATCCCACTACTGGGCATATACTCTGAGAAAACAATAATTCAAAAAGAGACATGTACCACAATGTTCATTGCAGCACTGTTTACAATAGCCCAGACATGGAAGCAACCTACATGTTCATCAACAGACGAATAAAGAAGATGTGGCACATATATACAATGGAATATTACTCGAAGTAAGTCAGAAATAGAAAAACAAATACCGTATGCTAACACACATATATGGAATCTGAAAAAAAAACAAATGGTTCTGAAGAACCTAGGGGCAAGACGGGAATAAAACGCAGACCTACTAGAGAATGGACTTGAGGACACAGGAAGGGGGAAGGGTAAGCTGAGACAAAGTGAGAGAGTGGCATGAACACACATACACTCCCAAATGTAAAACCGATAGCTAGTGGGAAGCAGCTGCATAGCACAGGGAGATCAGCTCAGTGCTTTGTGACCACCTAGAGGGGTGGGATGGGGAGGGTGGGAGGGAGGGAGATGCAAGAGTGAAGAGATGTGGGGATATGTGTATATGTATAGCTGATTCACTGTTATAAAGCAGAAACTAACACAGCATTGTAAAGCAATTATACTCCAATAAAGATGTTAAAATAAAGGAATAAATAAAATACCTTTCATTTCTAATTTTAAAAAAAAGAAATAATGAGGAAAACATTTCAGTGTACAGGTAAAATAAGATAGGTATTTTCAATAAAAGAATATATGAAGAATGGAAATGCATTTTGTTAAGGGAAAAGAAGGTGATTTTTGTCATGAAGCATCTCAAAAGAGATATTAAACTAATCAGGCTTATTTGGTATGTTTACATGGAAAGCGTTATCAAATAAAAGGTAACATTAAGCTTTCTTTATACTATGTCTGTATAAATAGATACTACAAATGCTCCAGAAATTATGTGACATTCCTGGAAATATTATATATGCTGACATAAAATGTTATCTGTTATCGAAATTGAGCCTCACATTAAAGGCACTGAACCCAAGTAATAGGGAAATGCCTTAGCTGACATCCATGCAAAGGCAACAACAGAATCTGTAAAGATTATGGCACATGTAGATAAAGTCCATTCTACTACTGCAAAAACTAACCCCTCATTGTCAGATTTTGCCATCCGGATATCCTTGCAGACTCCTAAATCAGAGAAATTACGATGGGTACACAATACTGTAAATGGAACAGTCAGAGCTATGGGAAATCCAAGATGGCCACTTGAATCTTCCGGACTCCTCCCCAAACCCCATTTTTTGGTTTGATGGCTTGAAGCCTTCCCTTACTATAAGGCTTATGCCCTCTCAATGACAAAAAAAAAAAAAAAATTAGGAAATGCATTTCCACCTTGGGTATACTCTTCACAATCTCCAGTGATCAAGGCACCCACTTTACACAGCAAATCATGTGCACCTTAACAAAAACCTTACAAACTGCCTGAAATTATCAGTCACTATGAACCTCGATCATCAGGCAAGGTCAACAGAACTAATAGAAAAACTGGACTCAAGCAGAACAAGAATTACATGGGATTGAACAAACTGATAAATAAGATTATCATTTTTATGATGTTTGTCTGAAATATTATTGGTTTTTAATATTTGTTTTCCAGATATAAGGGAACCCTTCCCCTTAAGCTAATTATGACTTACAGCAATTTGGTAAATTATACCTTGGTAAGCAGAATTGAAGCATTTATCTTTTCTCTCTACTAGATACCTCCAGAATTTGGAAATTCTTGGGTTCCCAGCAACCTTTCCAATGAATAAGGAAGGCCACTTCCTGGCAGGTGCAAGAACCTCAGATATTTTAGACCTCAAGAAGAAAGAAATCCACTTAAATCTGTAGGTACTGCAGGCAGAATCTAATGGCAAATCCTTGGCATGACTTTCCTGGCCTTGAGAGACTTTTTAAAAGTTCAATTTGAGATTCCTTATGAAAAGTTTCAGCAATGCCAAATTTAAAAGAGGCTATATGATCAATTACACATATGTAAATAATCAGTCCAGGTTTACTGAAACCAGACTTAGTTTACAAACATATTAGTCTTAATTTGACAATATTTGGTAAAATTAGGGTAATTTAGAGAAAAAAATTATGTTTCAATAATATACCTTTATTGATATTGAGGTTTTATATATACTGAAATTTTGTATTTACTACCTACACCCAAGATGCCTCTTTGTTGCTATGCTATATTACTGTAAAGTGGAGTCTCTCTCCAACCTACATGGAAGGACCCTTATCAGGTATTCTTAAGCAGCTCATGCACAGTGAAACTGAAGGGAATTGACTCTTGAATTTATATTTCCTACTTAAAAAGGGCCTCTGCACCAGACTAGTCTATAGAGAGGACTATTAACCTCAAACTCACCTTAAAACAACCATCAACCCAGGCCTAGAAGAAGACAGCAACAGTTGTAGACAGCTGACCCAAGAATCTGGACCTTGCCTGTATGACCCATCCTACTAGTTCAAATGAACTAGTTTACCAAATGTTTGTCTCCCTATCAAAATTGAAAGTTATTTTTTACTTCTAGCTATACTATTGCCCCAATGTTCAGGATGGAAAGAAAATTCTTTAGTAAAGTTGTCACCAAGTATAGCTACTGGGGTAGGTCCTCATTGTACTTATTACTGACTTTTCAGATGTTCCTAGCATTAGCACTCACCAAAACCAACCTCCGCCTGGCCTAACCTTTCAGGTTCAAATTCTTCAGCATATTAATATGTCTATCCTTTGTTTGATACTATCCTCAGTCCTTAGAGACCCAGCACAACTTACCCTAGAACTCCCTTGCTCTGTCCATTCTTTAATTGAAAAATGTCTTAAAGAGAAAAACATAAGCAAATTATGCCAGCAACTCCCATATGTTAAATACCATGCCAGTGACTTTTGGAAAGCCTACAAGAGAAGTGATCCATACTTTATATTGTGTTGACAAAACTTCCAGTTAATGAGATTATCAGTGAGTGCACTCAGGGAGTGCTCCCCCAAGTTTTGTCTTCATATGTGGCATTGGAATTGATCCACCTTCTCAAGGATGGGCATATAAATGTCTTAATAGCTGGCAAAAGAAAGGTGTGGTTTTTTTTTTTTTGAAACTTTGGAAGAATATGTCCCTGACTTGTTTGATGTTCTCTGTTCTGCCAAGATACAAATTGTGCTGAAAACCATGCTTTTCTGGAGCAGAGTTCTTCAAAGTTATCTGAGAGGCTGTCTCCCAGGCTATAGTCCTCAGTCTGACTCAAATAAAACTCCTTTCTATTCCTATTATAGATCTTTTATTGATTATTTCTGTCTACACTGTAAAGGGTTGCATTGTACACAATACTGAAATTATCCACTCAATTTCATAATTTAAAAATTATGTGATCAAAATCACCAGATATGAAAAGACATATATTATTTTTGTGGTTAATAAGTCAAACCACATGAATGTTGAATAACAAGACAAATTTCAACTCTAACTGCTCTTTCACAAAGCAGGAGCTAAGATTTGCTTTAGCTTGTTGAGGGATGTTTACTGCTGTGGGATTCTTAAACAGATCTGGGGTGTTCCAAAGACCTGTCTAGTTCTACCTTCAGTAGGAACATACTTCATATATATTTTTAAGTGAAATACTAGTTAATTTGATGCTGGAAAAAGAGTCATACTAGAGTTGACCTCCACAGAAGAATGGGCCCACATGAGGAGGGTCTTTATAGGGTAGAATTGATTTTACTTGTGGCAACCTCAGAAAATATAACTGCCAGTGCAGCCTTTGGAGAAAACTTGTCCAGGATCATTTTCACTAATTGACAATTAAGTGGCCTTTCACCTCAGGAAGTCTGCAATGGTGGCCAAACAAGAAGTCCACAACAGAAATCCAAAAGGATGTCCAGGAGTGAGGGTTTCATAATAACAAAACGACAAAAGTTCCATGTTCCACCAGATGCACCAACACCTAGCAGACATTACTGTTTCTGGGAACAAATACAAATCTAGGAGAACCCAAGATTGTGTCAGCAAAGGCGAAGCCAGAGTCTTTCCCAGTGAAGGAGGATGGGCTAGCATCCATATTATTTCTTATGGAAAGGAAGAATTATCCTCATCTTTGCTAAATCTTAGCCAAGTTCCTTCTACCTAAGCCCCTAATTCAGCCAAACACTAGAGAAGCAGCACCATTTTTTCTGTCAGGAACTGATGAAAAAGGAATGTGGCGCTGAGTATCATTTCTTCTTTTTTTTTTTTAATTTCTTCCTTCAACTTTTTAAAAACTTTTTATTGGAGTATAGTTGATTTACAATGTTGTGTTAGTTTCAGGTGTACAGCAATGTAAATCAGTTATACATGTACATATATCCATTGTTTTTTAGATTCTTTTCCCATATAGGCCATTACAGAGTACTGAGTAGAGTTCCCTGTGCTATACAGTAGGTCCTTATTAGTTATCTATTTTATATATAGTAGTGTGTATATGTCAAGCCCAATCTACCAATTTATCCCTCCCCTGAATATCATTTCCATTCTGACCATTTTAGAACCCAAAGTTCCCTTACATTTTTTAAACTAGCCTCATGTTCAAGAAAAACTAGACGAGTGTCATTCAAAGGACAGATACTTTGCCTTAATGATGGTGGGGCCAACCTAAGTCCTACAGATACATTTCTACAAAATTATAGAAGGGATAACGTCGGGGTTGGAAGAAACTTTGAAGGTCAACCTCACTTTTGAATCTCTAGTTACAGTATCGCTGCTAAATGGTCAGTCACATGTTCTAGTGCAAGGCACAATCACCAGTCTTTGAGGCAGCTCAATTTGAGGTGTTTCTGATATAGAATTGGTTGGCAAGCTCTGGCTACTCAAAAGCTTTTGTCTTATACTGAGCCTGAATATTTCTTTGTTGTCTATATATACTTTTGGACTCATGTATATAAGTCTCTTTCTTTTGCATAATAATTCTTCAAATATTTGAAGACAGCTATCCTCTTCCCACTGTCTTTCCTCATCAAAGTATCCTCCAGTCTCATTGTTTTCAGTCTCTACCATCTGATTACTTTTTGAAGATTACTGCCATAAGTCTTCCTCTGGAATCAGTATACTAGCCACTTTTGGATTCAAAGATTTCATCAGTTCCTAATCCACTAAAATGCCTGGAAACCTCCTAAGAAATACATTAAAAATGCTTTAAAGGTTTTGCTGGAACCCCAATACTCACTATATTTCCCTGTTAAAGGAAGAAATGAAGCTACCCTTAAATGATCTGTATTTAGCAAATCTGTATTTAGCAACCTTAGATGTAAGGTTGTAGTAATCAGAGACTTTTCATCTTAAAAATAGTCATCCTTTTAATAATGTGTTCTACAATTATTTTATATTATTATTATGAGAGAGATACTACATACTCCAAGGTCAGGGATTCAGTAACTACTGCCATGTTTTTTCAGCACTGGTTGGACTGTATCATCTGATAATGTATCAAGGGAAAAAGTGCATTTCCCAGTGAGATTTCAGATCACACTAAGAGGGGTTGACCCTATCAAGTAAGCTTCCAAATACATGAAGCTGCTTCACTAGTACCCATCTCTATCAACTATTTCACCTATGCTAAATGAAATTGGCCTCAGGCTGATTGGAAATTGGGCAGATACATCAGTTTTCCTGTGGGAGGTAATAATCCCTTTCTTGAATAATAATGTATCAAATTTCATCTGAATCAGATTCATTTTAATCAACACAATACTTTATTTGCATCATGTCATGAATAACCACTATGTTCAAAATGTAGCTATTTGAAATCTGAGATAATGAATAGAATAGTATATTATTTCTGGACATTAAAAGGTATCATTTCCTTGAAGTTACACACAGTGGCTCTTCTATTCAACTTTGCATTCCTCCTGGTATCTAGAAGAGTGATCTGTTCAAAACAGGTACCAAATAAATATTTGAACACTGGTGACTAACAAAAATAACACTGATTTAATTCAACAAACTGTCTGGCAATTAAAACCATAGCTGTCATAGGACAGAGGACTATCTAAAGGAGGACTCCGGGTAGCAGACCGCCTTTAGAGGAGATCCTTGAGATTCTTAAGGGGTGTGTCCTGAGACCTTTGTGAAATCCCATACATACAATCCTTCTCTAACGCAATTTTAGACATACGATTAAAGTGTATCTGAGAAAGTTAAATGACCCCTTCAGATTCAATAAACCCAAGACAAACATAAGTATATTCTTTTAAGGCCACTTTTTGTAAAACAATGAAATAATGTTTTTCATTGTGCTGAGAATGACCAGCTGAGTGGCAGATACTGGGTAGCTTGCCATCCTGCTCAGGAGGTCAGTCATTGGCCAAGAGACCTGCAAATGGACCCTGGGATGTGAGATCCAAACCCAGGACTCACTGGGACCACAACGTGCTTCATACCATGAACTTCTGGAAGCTTTAAATGTTACATCAAAGACACTAATGGTCTACTGTGTGAATATAAAAAGGAGTAAATAAAGACCAGTATTTACCTAGTAACATCATAGGAGCAAAACCAATAAGCGGCCAACTTTTAAACACTGTGAAATGCACTTTTTTGGGGGGTGGGGGTGTAAATAATATTGTCAGTGAATTTTTATCATCTCCAATTTAGAAACAGGTTAACCCAATGAATAATTAATAAGTATGTCTCATGAGAACATAAAAGCAATATTTTTGTTTCCTTCCCCCATCCTGTCTTCCAAAACAAACAAACAAACAAACAAAAAATAGTCATCAAGTTCCTTCTAATCCTTCTTTCTGAATCTGTTTTTTCTCTTTTTCATTCCCACTGTCTTCTCCCCAATTCGGACTCTATCATTTTCTGTCTGGACTTTCTTAAGAGTCCACTAACACGTCCCCATGACTCCAACTCCAGTGTACACTCTCAGAAGCCACCCTGCACTGGAGGAGGGTGGCAGCTCCCAAACATTGCATGGCTTACCCGATATCACTCCCACAGTAAAATCAAACCAAACCAAACTCAAACAAGCAAATCTTCAGTAAACAATTCCCTACCAAAATAAAGGATGCATGTCTTAATCTGGAATTCTAGCCCTCTGTAATCTAATCTCAACCTTTCTGTGCAAAACCTTTTTTTCTCTATTTAACGTTATTTTCTCTAATCAAGCTAGACTATTAGTCATACTCAAAGTGTACCATACACATTTGTATAATGCATTTTACATAATATTCTTCATACCTCCTGGACTAGCCCCTCTATCTTTGACTTCTCTTCTTCCTACACACCTTCAAGTGTTACCTCTGCCATGAATAATTCAGTTCCTCCACCCAACTGTCTCTCTTTAAACCTGATTCATAACTATCTATTTATATCTTGCAATCCATTTTTTTATTATTATTTGGAAGGGACTTAATAGCCTTACAACACTAAAGAGCTCCCCAGGGACTTCCCTGGTGGCACAGTGGTTAAGAATCCGCCTGCCAATGTAGGGGACACGGGTTTGAGCCCTGGTCCAGGAAAATCCCACATGCTGTGGAGCAACTAAGCCCGTGTGCCACAACTACACAGCCTGCGCTCTTGAGCCCGCGAGCCACAACTACTGAAGCCCGCGTGCCTAAAGCCGGTGCTCCGCAACAAGAGAGGCCACCGCAATGAGAAGCCCGCGCACCTCAATGAATAGTAGCCCCTGCTCACCGCAACTAGAGAAAGCCCGCACGCAGCCAAAAATAAATAATAAATAAATAAATTTATTTTAAAAAATAGCTCCCCCAAAATGTTACTAGTTCTACTGCACATGACTCTTTGCTCCTGTATCCGAGGATAACTCTTAAAACATAACAGATACTCAATAAATTCTAAACAATTTTTTCCAGTTTTAGATGTTCAATCTAAATTTTCTCTTTAAAGAAATAAAATTTCCCTCATGCTTGCCAGGAGACAGCTCTACAGCAAATATTTTCGGTTACTGTAATAACGTTCTATAAATTTACAATATTATCCTTACATTTATTAATTATTACTTCCTTTTTATGTTAAAAAAATGAATAGACTGATTTACCCAGCAAGTGAGTAAGCATTAGTTCTGCTAAACTGAATTGGTATAATTCAATTTATCATTATAGTGTAAGAATTCGTCTCCAATTCATCTGTAGTTATTATGAAAGAAAATGACACACTATAATGAAAATAAATAAAATGTTTTATGGAGATGTTTTAGAATATTCTAACTTATTTTTGCTGCAGATATTATGTTTATGCTATTCTAAAAACTGAAAATCATGACAATCTCTAAAGAAAATGATGAGTGCCAAGAGTTTTGGTATCATACCTTGTAATCCGTGTGCTGTTCTTGGCTTAAAGGGCATGGCATAGTGTCTGTGCTGAGTCATGAGGGAAGCTCCATGGACTGGCAGATCGCACCAGGAGCTGCTGAGAAACTCAGGGCCAAGAGAGGTGGCCCAACCCAGTCTCACTTATTTGGGTAAACTTTATACTTAACAGCCGGAATGTGATGAAAAGCTCTGAATTTGTATTCATCTGGATATTTCAGTTCATGCCTGCCAATGTGCTAAGAGCTGGGCTTCTCTATTTATCATAATTTTCAGATCTATAAGTATAATCACAGATTGGCCAGATACCTAAATCATTCATGCTTTACAATTAACTTTCCTGTCAATTATCTGGTTACTTCAGACAAAAGTCTCATTATTTTTCAAAATCTGTTTTACCAATGAGATCTGTTTTTTTTTCCAAATTAAATTTTATATGAAAACCAAATATTGAATTCTATTAGAATCAGGGCTTCTCAGGAAGAAGTAAGTATGGGACCAGGTAGAGTGGAGGTAACTAAGTCAAACTCATTCTTAGCACACCTGCTCCTGGGGTCCCTGAACCATCTAGGGCTCTAGGAAATGCAGTCTCAAAACTAATAAACCGACTAAGTAGTTTTTGTTTTTTCTTACTCTTTAAAGATATAGACACATGTCAAACTACATATGATTTGCTAGTCAATAATCTTTGGTTTAGTGAGAATCATTTGATGGGTGTATTTATTTTGCAGGGAAAATTTAATCAGGTGTCATGCTAATAATCACAATATATTAGGGATATACCACAAGAACTCCAATGTCTGTCTGGAATGTTAAATACCCCACGTTTCTTTCTCTTGCCATGGTCTTTAACAGCTGGATATGGATTTTATACAACAATATGAGTTGATAAAAATATCAGTGTGGCTGTTTATAAACTGAATCATTAAGCCATATGCATAATAAAAGCTCTAAGGATATGAAAACGTATGTGCCAGAGTCACATATAAAATAGCATTCAAAGGGGAAAAAGCTAATAATACAAAAGATAAACTTAAATGACTCAAGTAACTTTTAGAAAGCAAAGGGATTTATGAAAGTACTCCATTTACAAAGACACTTCAGTGAATAAAGTTGGTGACTCTCAATATTTTGAAAGAATCAATTAAAATTAATCAATTCTAAGAAAATGACTGAGATACTAACATTGGTCTTAATTCTCCCTTAACACGATGCTGTGGATCATATAATGGTATCATCTATGCAACTGCTATCAGTCAATAACTAAGAAGAATATATCATCAAGTAGACATAAAAACAATGAAAGTTTCTGAAGGATTCTTCATCATCATGTGATAAATGCTCTGCTTCTATAATTACCCTACATAAACTCCAAAGATAGGTATTCACAACCACATTTTCTTCAAGGTCTAAATTGGAACCAACATCTATAATGTTTTTGTTAGGAATAGTATGACACTGAAATACAGCAGAGTGTCTGGATGAAATAGATTCTCCGTCTAAGCGTTATTCCAAACATTATGTCTCACCTCTACATTTATCGAAAACTCTCAGCTCACTTTGAAATGTGCTTTGACCATCTTAGCTCCATTCATCTCCTTGGCCAAGTTAGGGTGCAAAACAACATGGACTCTGGACATAAGTATGGAAGGAACATGTAATCTTCCTTAAAATAAAAGTAAGGTGTGGCTGAGATGGCAGATGTAATACACACATTTATCACTGCTCTTTTCTGAAAACCCATCACAATGACCATAGAGCAATTTTCTTTTAAAGGTCTCAATCCGCAGGACAACGAAAATAGGAGAAAATGTCCGCAGCAATATTCGGAGAGGCAAGTGCACTAACTCATTTAGCAGGTCTGAGAAAGCTGAATTCCAAGCCAGCAATGGGGGAAACCTCAGAACAACCCAATTCATGCTGCAAAACCCTCAAAGACGACAGATATTTGAGGCTTCAGCTTCCTTTGGAGGAAAGGAGGGAAAATGGTGAGGTTAAAAGCAAGACGATTGCTTGAAACTCCACTTAAAAAAGCAGTTAGACCCTTCGATCCTCTCTCCTAATACAAGCTGCAGGCAACCAGAAGTTTATTTTCAGAAAAAGGTAAAAGGTGGGTCTTAGGACAGACATGGTTAATCAAGAACAGAACCACCACATTGGTGGGCAGTTATGGGCAAATGCACATGTGCTGGCTCGTCTGGTTATTGCCTCTACTGTTGTCTCCTACAAGGTACACAATCTCTACCTAGAGACTGAAGCCAGGAGAAGCTACACTGTTGAAAAAGAATCAGATTCAATTGTCTGCTCCCTTAACACCTTACTCCTGCCAACAAAGCCTCCTTTTTGCCCCTTCAGAAGGAATTCCGGTGGCTGTCCCACAAGGCTGCTCTTGTCTGCTTTTTATCTGGGGTTCTGACAGGGTTCTGGTATGTTCTATAGATGCTTGGAAAAGGAAGATTTGTTTGGAGTCTACTGTCCAACTAACCCTGAGAAATCAAAAAGAATGTTAGGGGAAAGATGAGTCATGCATGGTACAGGGCTTTAAATGGAGAAAAGGAGAATATCAAAAATCCAATATAAATCATGAAGTAATGAAAAGGATCAAAGAATGGCCATAAAGAAACCAGAAGACCTGAATTCCAATTTCAGTTCTATCTACATTACCTTGAAAATGTCCTTAACCATTTGATTTTTTGCAGATATCTTGTTGCTCATTTTCATCTAAATGGCCTGAAACCAGAAAACAAGGGCTTTAAGAAAATGGATGGGGATACTTTGACAATTCTAAAAAAAAAAAAAAGCAAGGAAGGATGCAATTTTATAGGTTTTATAAATGGTAGAAGAAAAACTAAAAGAGTAGGGATAGAGAGCAAGCAGAAAAGATAACAAGCATAAAATTAGGCCAATGATGAGAAAAGATGCAATATATAAGATGAAGTTTGGAGAATTGTTATTATTTTTAAATGTCTCACAGATACAGAGGGAAAAACACCTTTCCCAAAAGATTTGTGTGCGTTTTGCAGGGATCAAAAGTGTGAAATCAGCCACCAGATCGCAGGACACTTAACTGATTCCTCCTAACCCCCAAGTATGCACATTGAATTTAAAAAAGGCCGATATTGTCTTCTTCTTCTTTGTATTGAGATGAAATTCACATAACATGCCAATGTTGTTCTTGAGGCACATTAGGGGGAAAAGGGAAAGGAAATGCAAATGTCTGCAAATGTGTGCACTGGTTCCAAGGCGGGGGTGGAGGAAGAGGATTTGGGGGGTGAAGATGAATAATGATAAATAACACTTTGAAAACATTATTGAGAAAACCAAGGAAGAGGAAAATATGGTACGTCTCTCTGAATGTGATGATACTGATTAAGCTGGGTGATTCTGCCATTCTGGGCTAATCCAAGTCTGGTAACAATGGCTGGAGGAATGAGAATCCCTTGGGAGACTTGCTAAAATACAGAATCTCAAGCTCTATCCCTGGAGATTCTGCTGTTTTAGAACTGGTGGGGCCCTGGAACATGCATTTTTCAAAATCTCCCTATGTAGTTCTAATATGTAGATAGATCTAAGAATCCATAGGACAGTCAGGCAAAATGTGGCTTCCTCGTGGAAACAGTACCCTAGAATAGTCCCCAAAAGGACCCAGAGCAAAAGCCCAATTCAACGTGTGAACTGGCAAAAGCAAAGCTCGGGGTTAATGCTGTAAATCTGTTAGCTGCAACCCAACCTACAGAATTACTAGAAACTGAAGTCAGCAATTAAGCCGTTGTTAAGAAAGAGGATTTTGAGCAATCTGTGAAACTGCATATTTTAGTTCTGGCACTTACTGAGAGCAGAGTCCTTCCAAGGATGATAAATTATCTTTTTACAGATGGGGGAGTAATGTATTGGAAGAGGTGTGTTTGAGGGAGGTGCGCTTTGGGAAAAAAAAAAAAAAGCTACCCTTCAATTAATAGCTCACAGGTGAGAGGCTGGCTCAGCTTTCCCTATTTCTAAGGAATTCAAAGAAGATTAGCCATACAGCTTCACAAGTCTCCTCTGAAATCCTGAATGTCCAGGCTGAGTAATATACAGCTCAATAAGATTTCCCAGGAGATATTTCACTTGCTGCTTTCTTACAAAAGTATTTATCCTCATTCACAAAAAGAAAACCCATTTTAAACCCATTCTGTATCAAATTGACTCTTGAACTTATTACATCAAGGGTTCCCTAACTTGCCTGTTCATAGAAATCACTTGGGGTACTTGCTAAATGTAGATATTATCAACCCACTCTGCAGAAAACTGTGATTCTGTAGTCTGGGCTGGGCCTCTGGAAAGAGAGTGTCTCATTTTCAACAGGTGAATTATGATGCTTTCCTTCTGTTGATTTATCTCTTAGGTACATATACAAACTCTTTGTGCCTCCTAGGCAGGGATGAGTTAAGTAATTTCCAAAGTTCCTAGTCCAGCCTGCAGAATTCTGCAGACCTAAAAATGGCCCAGCTCCCCCCAGCCCTTAACATACATCCCCAAGAACTTCAGCCCAGACAGGTCACCCTGAAGGACACACTTAAAATGGAGGAATTAAGAGTGAGCTGCTTGGTGGAGCTCTTCGAACTGAAAAGCAAGTGGCACGCTTCATATCACTTTTTTCTCTACTGATAGTCACAGGATCATTTTAGGCCTTTCTAGAAAGAATTGATGGGGGCCTTAACTATAGCTTTAACTGTAGGGAGATGTCTGGGCACCTCAAAGTGAGTCATGAAGAAGCCAAGAATAGTTAACTTTAGCTAATTTACTTACAGGTTTATCTTGGTCGATAAAGCAGAAAAAACAGGTGAATCATTATGTTCCAAAACATGGGATTCAAAAGACTCAAAATCTATGTGTTATGTTGCTAATGCCTCTGCTGCTTTTCCTTCTCTGTCCCACCCCCCTCCTCCTTCTTCTTATTCTTTTTCTTCTGATGATGATAATTATGATTGTGATTATGATTATCAAAAGAAGATGATGAGAGAGAAGTCATTTATTCATTCCAAAAGTATGTATTTACTATTCCAGGCTAGATTCTCTAGATCCTGGGGATTGTGAATAAGACAACATCCCTCTCGTGGGAGCTTAAATTCCAGTGGAGCAGACAATAACAGCACAAAGAGCTGCTGTAATTTCAGTGGTTGGCAGATGCTATAACAGAAATTAATATACTCAGATGACTAAGAACAACATAATCGAAGTGAAATTTGAAAGAAGGGCCATCCATATAAAGTTGAAGGAAGAACATTCCAGAGGGATGGTAAGTACAAAGTTGCCAAAGCAGCAAAGATCCCGGGGGGTCTGAAGCACAGGGACGTGTCACCACCAGTGAGGCAGTTCTTAACAGTGTAACAATTCCCTAAATGAATCAAGAGAAACTTTTCAGGATGGTCTCACAGCAGCAGCATTAGGCCCAAGCAAGGAGGCCCTTGGGAGCTTATCTTTGGAAGCCTTTCCACGTCCTTTGGAAACACAAAGGAAAGGTTTATCCAGGTTCATGGGCTTGGTGGTGGTGTACAGCTTGCTGCTCTCCCTGACAGTTTTGTGAGGTCTTCCTCGAAATACCCAAAAGTCTCTCCCAAGAAGATCAGTTGATGGATTGTGCTGTCTTAACTGGGACGGCCAAATCTGATGACCCAGCAGTCAACTCTGTCAGTCATCTCTACTCACTGATGGAGCCAGAAACAGCCCCTTCCTGTCTCATAATGCTACTTGATCTTCCTCATCATATTGATTGATCTTGTAAGATTCAGAACCAACTTTCAAGGACTCAGTGAAGGGGTATGTTTGATAAGGAAAGAAACTAGCTAGAATTCTAAGTATGGGACTTAATTTTGCTGTTAGAGTGGATTTTCGTTTTCATCTCCTGTTTCATTTTAGATTTTCTATTCTTTCTGTCACCAAAAAGAGTTCCGTACAGAAATACACTGTAGATAAGGTGATTAATATCTACCCAAGGTGTTGCTGCGTCTCAGACTTTGCCTCCTGTTCTTTACATATTGTACCATTTAAAAACAAAGTCTAGGCCAGGAGGAATCTGCAGACCTATCTCTAGTCTATTGTTTTCTTGCCATTTCTTACCTCTGAGTAACTCCCTTACATTCTTGTGAGTTCATCCATGCACTGAAAAGAATTTTAAGAAATTCTACCAGGCACAAAGGTGGTAGAGAGAAGAAAGAGAGGGAAGTGGGGAAGAGAGAGAGAGAGAGAGAGAGAGAGAGAGAGAGACTGATTGCTCAGAACTGCTTTTCCTCCATAAAGAAGTCACCAGTGAGCTCCTGGAGTTATGATTTCCATTGCTCAGACTTAATTCATTATAGAACTAGACTGGGAGCCCCATTTTGATGGTAAGACTACCTGTCTGTAAGGCTACCTGTCTGCTAAACTATCCACAGTGGGGAACAAAGGAGGGTTTCACGTAGAAAGTACTTTTCCTGGCCAAGGAGATAGTGTGTGAGACCGCACTGCGAATTGACCTTGATGATCCAAGTAAAACAAGTCTGGTTAGACTCATCTGTCCTGGGATCCTGTGAGTCATTTAACTGTATGTCATGAGCTGATGATAAGTAATAGCAAACATGTGTATGGCATGCTGTACTTTTCAAAGGGCCTAAATCCCCACTGGAATAAATTCCCACACCTGGGGTCCTTTGAGACCAAAGAGACTTGCCATGTCCCCACAGGGAATGGATGTTACCTACACCTGTGCTCCATAGCTACTGCGGGACTGTGCCCAGATCACTCTAGTGTCAACCAACCACCTGCCAGTCTGGATCTCCTCCTGAAGTCTCTCGGAACATTCTCATGCTCTGTAGGATGCTTGGTTCTGGCACAAGATCTCTTACACTCTCACCTGCTTTATTTCCTTCCAAGGAACATGTCCCACCAGCATGGCTGGACGTTCTCCCACCATCTGTGCCTGAGTGACTTCCACCTGCATGCCTCCCACGACACTTCCTTGGCTTTTTGAGATCCCACTACAGCAAAGGAATACAATATTAATATAAGAAGACGGAAGGAAAGGAAAAGATTAAAAATTTGGAAGATCCTGTACTAGTCTCAGGTTACCTCTAGGAGTCACACTGAAAACTGCCTGGAAACAGAGGCAAATAGGATTGCAAATGCCCTAATTCAAGGATGGAGGCCTCATGCACTATCCAGATGACTTCCCACCCCAACCATATTCCACTGGAAGAGTAGATTCAAAGGATAGTTTTAGACCTCAGAGAACAGGCTGGTAAACTAATTGTACTCTTTCAATACCTGAGCCAGAACCTCCAACTCAAAAGGAATTTTAAAACTGTCTCTTCATGGAAGCAAACGTTTTACATGAAAAGCATAATTGCACAGATGAATTTCAACCTCAAAATTAATAGAGATGTGGGCACTGAACATATTTGAAGGCAGAGAGTAGAAAGGGGGAAAAGAAAAGTTTCAACTAAGGAAAAGGCAAGGAAAACCTTCTCACCATAGGTACCAAATTTGGGATATTAGGACACTTTCCCTTGAATGAAGCAACCAATCCCATTAAGATACCCCTTAAAATGGAGGGCCGTTATGGGGCGGGGTGGGGGAGGGTATGGGCAACATTAGGTCATAAACAGCCCGCAAGCATTTTTAAACGTTACTTTCTACTCTATTTTAAGCCAAACCTTTTAGTAGAGAAACTCAGAATTGGCCAAAGTGGCTTTTGTGAGTTTCATCCCCTCTTTTACATGATTACAGAAGGGAGAGAAATGAGAAGGCCTAGATAATACTGAAAACAAATTTTATGTTTAATCAACAACTGTCCTTATTCTTATGTGATAACAACCACTCCATCTTTCTCCTGCCTTCCCATTTGGACAAATCCAACATTATAACAATTTCTATGACAAAGTTATCTTTCTGATGACACTCCCTTCAGAAGCTTGCAATGCCTTCTCTGGGATCTGGGCCAAATCTAACCATTGAACTTGTCCTCTAGATGTTCTGAGCCCCTCTTGGCAGTACTACACGTAGCCAACTTACAGAAATTTTGATAAATGAAAATCAAATTTATACAGAAAATCGATAAAGTACAGAAAAATGTATTTAAGACAATTTTAAATAGAACCTCAGAGGCATTTAAATTTTCTTTACCTACAAAACGTTCCTTGCACAAAATTTTCGGGGAGCCCCTTAAGCACAGAAACTGGGAAGCCGTGTTCTTCCCACCTTCTCACTGTGTTTGTTCCTCAGTCTCGCTTGGGATCTCAATCACTCTTCTCTACTGCCAGCCCCAGAAGTCTTGCCTACTTATCTTTTCCAATATGCTATATAAAAATACTCTCAAAATTAATTGCTTCTAAATGAATTATTGCATATTTATATAATAAAATGCTATTCAGCCAGTCAACATAAGGTTTGAGAATGTTTATTGATATGGTAACATATCCACAATATAGTAAGTCAAGAAAATAGATTACAAGTCATCATTTACAGTGAGTCCAATTTTTACAACTCCAGGCATATGTGTGTCTCTGTGTGTGTATAAATATATCACTCATAGAAGTTTACAAACATTGGAAAGACAGGACAAAATTATCAAAGATGATTATCTTTAGGGAGTGAGATTATGAATAAACTTTCTCTTCCATCTTTGTTTTTCACCCTTTACAATGAACATATATTTCTTTTGCACCATTTAAAAAAACAGTGTGAAGCCCACTCTTTTCAGAGCTCCCCAGGCCCTGGATATCACTCTACATGTTCCTCATGTACTGTTGTATGCTGGAGCCTTGGTGTGGTATGGGCCCCAAACCAGGCTGGAAATGACCCTTTGAGATCTCATTTCAGACCTTAGCCCCTCACAAATGGGTTTCATCAGGAACACCCTTTACATTAAATTCCACCTTAAAGCAAAGGCTACGAAAATGACCCTTCAGGCACTTGTAATATGTATATATGTTCCCACATCAATTTGTCCCCATGTGCTTTTAATGCATGCATTACATTAGTGGTTTACACACTGTCCCCAGGGATTCACTTAGATGCTTCAAGAGGTTTGAAAAAAAGTTAGATTTAAATATTTTGTAAAAATATATAATTTTAATTATTCATAAAAATAAAATTAAAAAATAACTTGCCACACATTAACACAGATGAGACCAGAAAATCATTCCTTTATGCCACCCGAGTCTCTGCCATCATTGTGCATACAATCTTTAACTGTGCAACTGTTTAAGGAAACTGTAGCTGTGCATTACTCTTTAAAGAACAATCTAGAGCAACACAGAGTGTTTTTGTCTATGAAACTGAACCAGGCAGTTCAGCACCAAAACACACAAGGTTCAGGCCTATCTGCTCATCACATTTCCTCACCAAAGCCTAACAGTGAATTGTGTACAAGGTAGTAATGGTTTAACACGTCTCCATATTGTTCAGCATTTAGTTTTAGTACTTAGAATAAGCATTGTATCTTTTTAGTCTTTTATATTTATAAGAATGTGAACCATACTTGGGTATTTTTAAAACAAAATCTTTCTGTTGAACTCCCTTTTCAAATGTAATCTGTCTAGCAGAGTATCCAGGCATTGCAAAGTGAGCTGTTTACAGTGTTACTACATCTGAGTAAATCAGAATTTTCTGTGCAACCAAAACGAAATGAAGATATCAAAACTGAAGATACCATATTAGGGCGGCTGATACAGCTGCAGCTGCCATTCACACTGCCCAATGTCCATTCTACGTTCATAAATAGTCAGAATTTGAGCACTTTACACTACTGCTACCTCTTGACACAAGCCACCAACCTTTCATGAATTATTCCAGGGGCTCCTCCTCTGTCCTCCTGTTTGTTTGTTTTTTATACCTTTTGAACTCCTATGGCCTGTCCTCAACACCTAAATTATGGCATTTTCTGCCCAACACTCTCCCATGGCCTCCCATTTCATTAAAGTAAAATTGTAATTCTGAATAACGGTGCACAAGGCCCTACATAGTCTGACACCTTGTCTCCCTGCAGACCCCATCACCTGCTACCTTCCACTCACTTGGAACAGTCCGTGAGCCTCCCCAGGAAGGTTCCTCAAGAGCTCAGGCACCTTCTCACACAAGGTCAAGGAGCACTAGACCTTGCCGCTACTTCCACCTCAAGTGCTCTCTGAAAGATCTTTAACCAAGTGTCATCTTCTCAGTGAACCTTTTCCAGGTCATTCTTACAACTCCACTCCATGCTGCTGTCTCACAGGTTTTATATTTCCCTGTTTCACCATCTCAGATAACTCTTACTCAAATTATTGATTGATTGTCTGTCTGTCTCCCCCATCTAGAGTGTAAACGCCATGACAGCGAGAAGTTTGTCTATTTTTTTCCCTTCTATATCCCCAGAATCCTAGAACAGTGTCAGGCACAAAGTAGGCAGGCACACAATACATATCCATTAAATAAATACAATATTCTAAATTCAAATCCATCACAAAATGTTTATCAATAAAATACCATGTTTACTTGTTTCCTGTCATGGGGCCACTTTTAAGAATTCTTTTTTTTTTTTTTTTTTGATGAAAAAGTAGTTTTACTGCCAATGAAACAAAGTTGTATAAAATTATAAGTTCCAGATACACGTTTATGTCTTCATTATAATTTGGACCTATTTATGGTACTCAGCATAATACTGCAAAAACCACTCTGATGGCACTAATCCAAAGGTCACACATCCTTTTGAAAAAGAGTCTCTCTCTACCCATTAGTCTCCACATATGTACAATAAGGACGTTCGATTTAAAGGAGGATTATTTTTAAGAATCTTCTCTGGATTACATCATTAACTTGATAACAAATAATTAAGGCCACCTAAGGCTTTCCCAAAACCATTCCAACCATCTTTTCTAACACTGTCACATTCTGGGATCATAAATTTTGCCACATGCATCTGTTCACTCAGCCCTTTTTCCTCAAACCACAGTTTCTTTTACATGCATGATTTTGTTAAATCTTCAAATCACACACACATTCATTAATTTGAATATACCTTTGTGGAAATATCCAACAAACAACTGACACCCTATTGAGCTCAGTGTATCCATGTGGCTAAAACATAGCTCATGCCCCATGCAGACAACTTTCTCCTAATCATTTAGTTTATAGCTCTTTTCCCCAATGTCCATCTTCCTCCATTGCATACCACTTGGCATGGATGTGTATAATTTTAGAACAGCTTCACCTACAAGTGAGCATGAAAAGTTGAATCTTCATCAGGAACTGATCAGGTGATTTTTAGAATCCAGAAATGTCAGTTTTGTCTACGGCCAAACCACTCTGACTGCACCCAATCTCATCAGAAGTGTCAGTTATGCCAATTTCAAAATCTTTTCTTCTCAATCTAATTATTTCTTTATCCTAATGATATTGCCTAGCACATTCATATGAAAATCTGCAGAGTGATAACTTGATAAAACCTTCATGTCCAGAGCTTACAAAATTGAAAATGAAATCTCTTATAACAGCCTAGTCACGATTGACTAATGTTTTGGTTGCCGTTAACTACAACAGACATTTTAGTAAGGCACAGATGTTATATCAAAATAAATATAGATTGATATTGTGGCAGTAGTAATGAGTGCACTAGACAGGGATTATGGAGCTGGTCTAGCTGCATCCCATTCTACCTTGAAATCACCAAAGAAATGTGAAGTCCAAGTAAATTTTATACACTTTATAAAAAAAGTCAGTAGGAGGTATTTTATTTCAGCCTTTGATCCTGGTGGTTCAAAGTGAACAGAATTTTCACACTTTAAAATTTAAGCACTATACCCACCTACGTATTATCTGTAACTGTGTCAAAGTAGAAGCCAAATTTTCAATAAAAATATAAAACATTCCTGCATCACAAGGTTGTGAACAGAAAAACAAGCACCTGGAGTCCATAAAACACAAAAATCCATCAGCTCTGCTGATCTGCCTGAGTTTATACTGAAAGAAAAACTTCTACTTGACCGGATTCTAGACAACAAACTGAAAATTACATGCCACATCTCGATCAATTCTTCTTTAATCACATTCTGTGATTAAAAGAACACAGGAACATACTTCTGTTTCTGATTTATTTATATTGAGATCTTAACCATCACTCTGAGCTCCGCCGTCTCTACTTCCTTTTTTGGCAGTAGTTCTTCATTGCTAGAAATACCAGCATGCCTTCATATAAAATCAAATTCCACATACAAATCATTAGCCTGTTGCCATTCTGTTAAAAACAAACAAAACAGAATCCCAGATTTTACAAGCTCTCTTTTTTTGTTAAATCCATTATTCAAAAAGATTTACACAGGATGGAAGGCACTGGCCATCGACATTTCTAGCCGTACCCTGCGTAGCACCCGTAGACCAAAATCACAGATAATGTTGGCCATCCAGATCCTATGGAGAAGTCCTCATAAGCAGATGAATACCACGTGAGACAACCACACCTTATTCTTTGTGTGCTGAAAATGGGCAAATCTTGCACAAATCAAAGAATCTGAAGGTGTATGGAAGCGAAACAGATTTGGGCTTTCAGTAGGGCATTCTACATCTTTCTGTTTTCTAGATCAAAGTTCTCTGGAGGGTGTGGCAGGAACAGCTCTGTGCCCGACACCGCTGACTCCTGGCTTGACCAGTTTCCACCTTAACCAATTGTGTCCAAACTTTTGAAAATCTATTATAATTCCTAATGCCTCTTCAGGATGAAGATTAGCCATCTACAGCTGTCCTTAGCTTTGAAACTGCTCTGTGTAGAGGACTTCAGTGTGACCTCAGTTATTTCCATCCACCATCTACTTCTGCCGACTGAAATCTTACCGAAATAAAGGCCAGCCACTAAAACGACCCCGAAATCACTCAAGTAAAAAGCCAAAGTTTTCCTATGAAACCTCTTCCACCAATCTCTTCCCTGCTACCAAGGCATTCCGACACGAAATCAAGACAGGACTCTCCCAAAGCGGCTCTTGGGTTTCCCCTGACCGACTCTCTTAGGGGATCACCTGTCGTCTTTCCAAACTGTGCCTGCTTTCCTCGGAGCCACCAGATCGCGCACCGGAATCCCCCGAGGGCGGCGCGGGCCTGAGAGCCCGGGACTTACGTTGTTCATGTACTCGCTGAGCAGGTCCTGGAGCGCCTGGCGCACGGCGTTGCACTCGGCCACGATCCGCTCGCGCCGGTCGTCGCGGGTGCACGAGGAGTCGGCCATGAGAGCCGCGCCGCTGATGATGCTCTCCAGGCGCTCCTCTAGGGACGGCCGGAACCGGGCCTCGCTGAACGTCATGGGGTCCAGGATGATCTTGTTCTGAAAGGAGGACAGTGCAAAAACAATCAGCAGAGAAGAGGCGGCTGCCTTGGCACCCTGTTTTCTAAACCAGAAATTTCTGAGGCCAGGACAAGGCTCTGCGTGGAGAAGAAACTGGCTACTTGGATAAATTCTAAAGTGGCCTCGACAAAGTCTCAACTTTCTGTAAGATACTTTGTCCTGAATCTAATCTTCAGGGAGAAAACACCATGTTTTGTTTCAAAAATGTGTTCTTGGCAAAGGCTATCTCAGTGGAAGGGTTTTCGAACGAGATCGTGGCACTGGCTTGATATTTTTTTTAATTTGTAAAAACTTAAAAATTCGTAAAAATTTTAAAATTTTTTTTTTAAATTTGTAGCCTTTCCTCGAGGAAAGCACATTTCAGTGTAGCGCTTTGTGGGGCTATGGAAAGATTTTACAGCCCCAGACTAGACCATAATACGTAACCAACAACAGGACTGGTACACACATAGCATGAGCCCCCTTCAAGAGAAGCAGAGAGTCCCATGGCAGGATGCCTTTTGAAACTTGAGTAAATAGCATCCAAAAGGCATATACAGTACAGGTTACTTCCCACTAGGAAGTAATATATTTTGTATAAAAACTAGCATTCTAGAAAAGGATTCATAATGTGTGTGCATGTATGTGTGTGTGATTTGTCACAATTAACTGACAGTATCCTGATAAAGGTGCTAACATGTTCCGAAAGAGCTTAGATAAGGAGAAAACAGAGACGTTTACTAAAGGGAAGGTGTCGCAGAGCGTTTATGCTTAGTTTTGCCCCTGCTAAGCCTGAGGATCCTGGAAACATATAGGTAGTGATGTCCAGAGGTGTACAGAAATATGCATCCAGAATTCCACAGATATATCAGCCTGTATGAGGATCTGGGAATCATCAGGGCTACATGGACACAAGGTAGTGAATGGTGTACTAGCAAAGTGAACAGAACAAGAACAGACCAAAGAAGGCCCAGTTAATCCCAATTTCTAAAGGTTTACAGAAAGATAAGAATCAAAAGGAAGATCGAAAACATAGAGCAGAACCTGGAGAATAGTATTTCCAGCAAGTCAAGGGAGTAGAGAGACTGATGAAGCATATGGTAACTAACTGCAGGAAATAGAGAGGCAACGCCAACTTTGCCCAATTGCTGGTTTCCATTAGGGACCCCTTTTCTGCTCCAAACAAGGAAGATCATTCCAACAACGTTAATCACAGTGGAATGACCTGCTGCAAGAATGGTTTGCTCATCTTCACTGGAGGTGCACACTCAGAGGTCCAGGAACCAGCATGGTAAGTGATGGAGTAAATGGTCTTCTGACCCTTGGATCCTTTGATGGGATTGCCATTCCATTGCTCTTTCCTTTGATTTTCATCGTGTGTGTGTGTGTGTGTGTGTGTGTGTGTGTATACACACACACACACACACACACATATATTTAGAAAACATAATTGACCATATCTACAAATAAGGAAACCAAATGATAGTAGGTAGCCATGCCATTGCCCACCTGCCATCTGCTGAGTACCTACTATGTGCCTACTAGAGTGCTTAGTGCTAAAAAGAGGGTGAAGAGCATAAAAGACACGTGTGTGATTTTTTTTCCCAATAGGATATAAAATAGCTACTTAATTATTACAAAATAGGTCCGAGTATGCTCTCTGGGAATAGCTTGCTATACCTCTCCAAAATATCCTAAGGTATTTGCTGAAAGCTGTGCTCAAAGTATCAGTGGCTCTGATCCTCTGCTTGTTGTTAAAATGCAAATCTCCACAGCAGGGAGATCCCTTCAGCACAAAATGATGATGTCCTAAGGAATGCATGAAGCAGGTGGTGACTTCGAAAGAATAAAGCACCCACTAAACACGGACCAGTCTGAGGTCCACTGGAATGGTGGATTTCCTAGGAAATTACTCATTGGTCGAAGCTCTCTCTTCAGTTTAGAGGGCAAATGCGTGAGGCCCTTCCTATGAGCTATCGTGTGGCAGGTTTTGGCATAAAGACTACCTTCCATTTGCACTTTCTTAGATCTTAGGAAAAGCATAATTTTTACTTAACTTGGAATAGCATTACTCAAATCCTGTCCCTTGTGCCTAAGTAACCTTCCAAACAGTATCAAAAAAATCACATGGAGTCCTCAGTACAGTGGATGGCTTTGCAGGGTGTATCTTACAAGTGAGATTCCCAAAGGAAAGCTGAGAGGGGGCCACAGGTGCCCTGCCCCACCTGCCATCTGTACTAGAGCTCTGTCTGGAAGGACTCTTCCCAGTGGGATCCATTTGAATTCTCTCTCTCTTTCTTGGTCTCTTTCTAGCTACTGCTTTTCAGATGATGCATTTATTATATATATATATATATTTTTTTTTTTTACCATGTAACATTCATTAAATACTGATACTCTAATTAAAGAAATACCTGATCAAAGTATAATTAGACTACTTTCCTTTATAAGGATTGCTGATTTTCAAAGCACTCTTTTATAGGAACCCATATTAGCAGAAAACAATGAAAAGTATTTGTTCTGCTTTGAGGTTTCAGGAGACTCTTCAGAGTTATATATTGGCTCTCGGATGGATTTTTATTATACTTCTGGACTAAAAAATATAAAGAAATGCCAGTTTGATGGAAATGCACTGAGGTAAATTTGAACTCAATAAGGGCAATTGTAAAACAGTTTCCCTGTAGAACAAGGAAAATGTACCATTGTCATTATAACATTATTTCCTAAATTATTTTCCACGGAACACTAAGCTTAGAGATGTAATGTTTTGATGAAAAAATAAGTTTCCTTAGCCAGATATGTTTTGGAAATGCTGCATGGCCCAGGGTACATTAGCACATGAAATGCTTTGGGGAGTTCTGCATTAAACAAGTCTGTTTCCTGCAGCATTCCTCAAACCTATTTGAGCATAGAGGGGTCCCCTTTAAAATGCATGAATTATCTATGAGAACCCAAGGAACATGCTTTGGGAAACATGGCAAGAGAGAATTTACAGTGTCAGCCGAATGAGCTCCCCACCTGCCACGGCCCGGAGCTGTCATGAAAGTAAACACACTGCAACATTGAGCTTCAAAAACTCTGCATAAAAGTTACACTGTTCATCACATTTCTAATGGAATTATTCATTATTTATAGATCACAGGGGAAAAGCTTTTTAAAAAAATCTCCCTGGAAAAGAAACAATAAATTTACAATATTCCAATCTATATCCGTGGTGGAGATGGGGAGTACTGAAATGATGGATGTGAACGGCTAGCAGGAAGAAGCCACTTAGGGGAGAGAAAAGGCATAAACAGCATTGTGCACGTGCGCGTGCATCTGTCTGCATGTGTGTGTGTGTGTGTGTGTGTGCATGTGTGGGGGTGTGGATTGCCTGTGTGTGCTTATCTATGAGTGGATGGGCTCGGGTTGTGTGTAATGGGTGGAGGGGGGCAAATTGGCTGGAGGGGACATGGGTTGTTTGTGTGTGTGTATGTGTGTGTGTTTTCAGAGGACTGGAGAGCTCTCAAACAGGCTTTAGAAAATCAGAAAAAGATAAGGAGAAAAAAAAAAAAAAAAAAGAACCAAATGAAGCCAGGGGCTTAAGGACTAGAGGAAAAGACTATCTACAGTTGCTAAAGTGATAGGAAAAAACAAACTCCTGGAGGTGAATCTTGGGCAAAAATACAGAGAGTGAAAGCCAAAGTGGAGTGAAGGAGGAGTATTGCTTCTGCATATTTGGGAGAGACTTTAAAAAAGAAACAACCGGGCAGGTTCTCTTTGCTAGCACACTCCGGGGTCATTTCACACCCGCAAACAGATCTCCTGATTTCCCAGCATCAGCTCAGCCTGTCCGCGACTCTCTGAGGCTGCCCTCTACTGGCCAGAAAAGGAGCAGCAGCGGCAGCAGCATCCAGCTCGCTGCCTGGTCACGGAGGGAACATTTCATGGGTAACATGCAAGCAGCAAACAGAGAAAGGGCAAGGCCAAGGTTTCCTATCTCTCCCTTTATGCCAAAGGTGTGCTCCTGCAAGAGCATTTTATGCTGTTTCCAATTGTACAGACTTATTTTAGCCCACTGAGATCTTACATTTTAAATATCTAAGTCTCTTGTTTGCATTCTTAAAGCTCATTTAATCTTTTTATCCTTTTGATCTTTTAGTTCACCTCCTATTGTCATTTTAGTTCATTTTAAAATTGTGAGGCGACGTTTCTTACTTTATCTTTTTCTTCTTTTTTTTTTAAGTAAGCCTTACTGTAATTTTTTTATCCTGTCTATTCTGTCCCTTTATTTCACTAGCATAATATTCTGTGCTTTGTGATTTTTCCTTAACTTATTTTTTTATTAACATCTTTACTTTAAAAATGAATGTTTTCATTTTTACAGTTTATGGAGTGGCAACTGGAAAGCATGGCCATAAAGAGAGTAGCCCCAATCATTCACCCACAAGCAAAGGAGGCTAGGATCCTCTTCTGCCATCAAGTTGGTGCTATAACAGTCTCTCTTGTCCTACATAATTGATGTCCCATTTTTTCCAATGTCGAACTCTGTAAAAATTGTAACTTGAAATAATTCAGGGAACGATATAGTTCAAAACTACTTCCCAAAATAATACATTTACCTGTACTCACCCCACATCCAATTGTTACAAGAGCACTGCTTTTAAATCGCACCTATCATGCATTCTCTCTACAGGGAGTAATGTGATCTAAAATTTCAGTACTATCCTGGGACACTGAGTATACTCGTTGCAGGCTCCGATGCCACAGCAGGCAGCAGAGAGACCTCTGTCAAAGCAAGAAGTTGAATGCATTACAAATGGTTTGATAGGTCCACAATTCTGTGTCTGTGATATTACTACCTCCATCTTATTGAAGAGGAAAATGATGCCAGAGATGTTTCCCCATGTTCGTACAGCTGGGAAATGAGGACACCTGGATTTGAACACAGGGCTTTTCATTTTAAGCCCAGAGTTCCTTCCACTGTTTCAGATTGCCCATATTCGGGTGAAATGAGTCTAACAAAACATAATTATAAAAATTTATTTCTTATTTTAAAAAACCATGAAATTCTCCTAAACCAAGTATAATGATATAAGTATAATCTGTCATACTGTCTTCTTTTATGTCATCTGGGTCAACTTGCCCTTCCCATGGGTGGTTGAAAGTATAGCCATTCATTCAACAAATGGGTGCCAGTTACTGTAGGTGGGAGGTAGTCACAGAGATCTTCCTGGAGGAGACTACTCCTCAGCTGAGACTTAAAGAGTGAAAAGCAGTTGACCAAGCAAAGTCAGGGGCCGGAAGAGGCAATGCAGACAGAATAGGAAGTGGTAACAAATGCACAGAGGTGAAAAATATCACAGTGTATGAAGAGTATCAAAAGAGGTTTGTCGAAGCTGAAGTGTTAAGTGTGAAGTTACAGGTATGGTGCCATGAAGGGGCCCCAAGCAACTCCGTTAAGAGAAACTTCTGCATGAACATAGGTAACTGACCGTCTCCACCTGCTACAACTGTAGATCCACCAGTTTCACAAGGAGCCATACTCGACCCCAGCAGCTCGAAAAGCTCTCTTGGCCTATTTCTGTTGGTTCTTTCCCACTATATCCTTCAAAGGCAATTCCTTTTTACACATCTAATCCCATATATCTTGGGATTTGCTTCTCCAAGGACTTGAACAGAGAAAAACAGGAATAGGAGACAAAGTTGGTGAAGAGAGCAACAGCTGTGTTCTGAAGAGCCTTCTATGCCATAAGGCGCTTTCTGTCTGTAACTACCGCTTCAGACAATGAAGAGTCATCAAGAATTTAAAACATAGGAGTGATGTAATCCTGTTTGGCTGCAGAAAGTTTTCCCCAGAAGTAGGGAAGTCAGCTTTGGCAGGAGTAGAAGGAGAAGGCGGGAGAGCAATTATCAAGCCTTCAGAGCCCAGAAGAAAGATGGGCTGAGTACAAGATTATGTTTGTGTAAAAAAGATTAAGGGCATGTATTGGGACACATTCAGAATGTGAATCTGCAAATTTTGGAGATTTACTGGCTATGAGAATGTAGAAGAAGGAGTCAAAGATAAAACCTAAATTTCTGGCATGGGTAACATCAAAATGCACACATCAACCAGTTATATCCTGGGTGTCAGCCTCCTTTAATGCAAATAAAGTTTTATTAGAACACAGGCCCATTCATTTACACACTGTCTATGGCTATTTTCACACTGCAATGGCAGGGTTTAAAATTTAGGACAGAAACTGTATGGGTCACAAAGCTTGGGATATTTCCTGTTGGTTCTTTAAGAAAACATTCACTGACCTTGAACAACTGTGACAGGCAACAGATAAAGAAGAGCAGGTTTAGAGTGTCTATGATTCATTTAAGTGGAAAAGTCTTGTGGAAAGTTGATTATAAGTGTATGAAAATGGACCAGCTATAACGATTGAGGATCATCAGAATAAAGGCAGGAGTGGAAGCTATGAGAATGGATGTGCTATCCCAAGGAAAAGAAATAGAACGAGAAGAGCAGTAAGTCCAAGCCACACTGGGAAACCCTCAATGTATAACAGAGAAAGAGCCCACAAATGACATGGTAAAGAATGGTCAGAGAGATCTGACCAGACCCAGGAGATTTTATGGCCATAGTTTATAAGGGAGAACAGTAGGGAATTCTCTAAAGAGGGCAAACAAGATCAAGACCAAAAATGTCCTTTGAAATTGGAAGCTAGGAAGTTCTCAGTGATAAACTGTGTGCCTATATGTGTATATCTGTGTGTACGTACTTATTTATTTACAAATAGTTTAATCCAAAAGGCACATCAGGCTCAATGGAAAGTAGCAGAATAATCTGACTACTGTTGAGATGAAAGAGAAATATTTTCAAATTCATAAATAATTATTTAACCTTTTCAGGAAGGTTCTAGAAAACAACTAGAAAAGAGAAAGAACTAAATGGTATTAAATTAGGAAGGAGAAGATAAGACTACGTATGTCCGATTGCAGATGTTATAACTGCTAACTTAGAAAAAAATGAGAATCAACCAAAAATTTATTGCAACTTTTCTAAACATTCATGAAAGCACTTGTATTTATATGCAAAATCAATTGCCTTCGTATATACGAGAACTAACCAATTGGAAGAGCAAAATTACAATAACAAGAATTGCAAAACAAAACACACAGAAAAACACACTTAGATGTCAACTAGATACAACAAGAAATGTGCTAAAGAGAGATGAATCGTCCAGGCACACACTCCGAGCACAGGGCAGGGCTGGAACTGGGATGCACACCCTCTCGCTCCAGAGTCTCTGATTTGGCTACTACACTGCGTTTCCCACTGGTATCTTGCTGGTCAATGCGAAGAAGTCAATGGAACAGCCATTTCTCCATCTCAGACACTAAAGTAGTAGTAGTACTACTGTACATGATTCTTTCTACTTTAAGAGGGTATGGAAAACAGTGAACAATGATCAGGAATAGGGACTTCCCTGGTGGCGCAGTGGTTGAGAATCCGCCTGCCAATGCAGGGGACATGGGTTCAATCCCTGGTCCAGGAAGATCCCACATGCTGCGGGCCACAATTACTGAAGCCTGCGCACCGAGAGCCCGTGCTCCGAAACAAGAGAAGCCACCGCAATGAGAAGCCCGCGCACCGCAACGAAGGGTAGCCCCGCTCGCCGCAACTAGAGGAAGCCCGTGCACAGCAACAGAGACCCAACGCAGCCAAAAATAAATAAATAAATAATAAATGTATTTATTTTTAAAAACTGAGCAGGGATAAAAGCTCTTAAAATGCTACTTTATCCTACTTTTAATTTGTTATCTGTCTCAAGCTGGTCAGCAGGCATTATAATATACTTTTTCTACCAAGAAGGAAAACACAAGTATCTGTTAATCTTTCTTGAGCTACGAATTAACCATCTTAAAGCTAAACTTTGTACATAACTATACTAAAAGCAGTAACTTAGCATGACTGGCATACCTAGTAAGATTAGGAGCATAAAAGTAATATATTACAATATTTAATTACAGTTATGCCAGTAGAAAGGCTCTAGCACACTCATAACGCCTAATGGAGTGGTTTCATACCCACAGATTACGTTCCCAAGATTTTCAGTGCACAGCTGAGGAAGGTGAAGTGTTTTTCTTTAGTAGCCAAGAAACTGCTTGTTAAAGACTGGGAGAAAGTCTTATTTATTATCTTTAGCTCTTCTGGCTTTCAGTGTTAATTAAACTCTTTAGAGAACTACTTAGTCATCTCAAATGTACACAGAATTTTCCAAATGCCAGAAAAGATAACAAAGACAACCGATTTAATCAATTGTTTTCCCAAATCTAATCTTATAAACATGGAAAAAGCAAACGCTAGTGGTATGAGCAAGTCCTGTGGTTTTCTTTGCTCTTTGTGACAACCCTGTAAGATAAATGTGCCCTGGGTTTTTACTACCTTCATAGTTCAAGGTGGCAACTAAGGAAAATAATAAATTGTGCTGTTGTACCTCATAAACACCAGACCCTCACCACCTGCTGTCCAACATAGCTATTTCGAATCAAACAAGCAGAAGAAAGAATAAATGTCAACATTCCCTTCTGCAGCCATTCACTTTCATTTTTTAAAGATGGCAAAAAAAATTCTCAAAGAGGCAGGTAACATTAGTTAAAGTCATTCTTCTAAAGGAATATGTCATTCTGATCTGGCGTAATTAAAGCAATGCAAATCAGAAAACCAAAATGATGTGCATTGTTAAGCGAGGGAATATTTCTCTTTAATTATTCTGAGATTTTCCTAGAATAGGCAACGATGTACATGTCTTTACTTCCTTTCTTTTGCACCTTTATCATCACCCCATCCTCCTATTTACCTCTGTGTATTTAAATTGTGTACTTTGCCTTGTCTTGGGGTATAACTGGATACGTTCTATGTTTCATTGATAAAATAGCCCTTCCTTCCTTCCTCTTTCTCCCAGGTACAGAGTTCAGAAGTCCTTCTGTTTCTTGCTGCATGAAGAAGTACAAAGACATGTGGTCTGGAGAGAACAGTGCCCCAGCCTGGGTGGAACTTGAAAATGACTGAGCCTGCCCAGAGAACAGTAAGCTTTGGTCCAGCTCAGAGTGTCCTGCTGCCTTGGCATTGTCCAAACGGTCTGGGTCACAGAGGTCACAGAGAGTTCCAGCAGGACCAAGATTTGTAAAGGCATTTAATTTTATTCATTGTATTATTCTGCTGCACTGATAAAATTCAAAACAAAGCAAACAAATGAACAAGTCCAGGCAGTACCTATTGATTAACTATTCACCAGTGTTATTTTTTAAATGTCTGTTATCCAGTTTAAAATATTTAACTGGTAACGCCTGAGGCAGTCTCTCCCACTCCCATTAAAATGCCTACAGATAGAGAGGGGAAAAAGGAATTTTATAACCCTGAAAATTGAGAATGAAAGACATCTACTGACAATGAAGCATGATCATAATTCTGGCTCTGAATGCTTTAAACACTTCTTTTTAAAGATTGAAGTCTGAGATAAAAGCATAAATCAAGGCCATTTTAATAAATTAACTGAGGTGTCTAAATCAAAAGCGTGTTATTTGTTTGGTTTTAAACATTTATTCTCCCTGTAGTGTATCAAAAATTAACACAGATACATTTTCATCTTTTTCATCCTCTGCCAAGCTCTTCCCAGTGAGAATCTGTCTCTCTGTACCTAAAAAGTTTTTCATGGGCTAATTGGAGTAACATTTGAAATGGAAAATACCAAAGGTATTGAGTTTTAATCGTCTATTTTTTGTGAAGCTACAGAGAAACTGTAACCTGCATTTTTTGATGTGCCTTAATTTTTAAAATTGCATTCTAAAATCGATTACTTACGCTTTCTTCTCAGGCTTATACTCAAAGATAAACTAATTATACCATTTATAATATACTTAAGATATTATTTGTAATTAAACAGTTCAGTTTAATTGGAAATAAATGACAAAGATAATGACTTGATACTTATACAGCCCTTTTTATTCTTAGATATTTGATTTTTTTCTAAAGAGAAATCTATCTAAGCCCACATTAATTTCATTTGAGAAGAGAATCTGACATTTAGCAAGACAGTTATTTATTTGCCAAAGTAATGGACAAAAAAACTGAGCGAGGAAGTCCAGCTGTGGACTCTTCCTACTGGATGCTTTGATCTAGTGGAAGCTGGTTTCATTTTTCCTAATTCCATCATCTGTGTGTGTTGTTGAGTTGTTGTGGGCATTTCATGAGCACAGCCTCAAGTTCTGACAAGAACACTAGTTAACAACGAAACAACGAATCACAGTAAAGCAGGGCAAAGGTAATTCTCCTCAGCTTTACACTGCGGATTGATCAGAAAGCAAATGTCCAAACTGCATTTAATCAAGCTGAGCCTTTAGAGGGTTGAAGAAAGAAAACTGATTTTACTCTTTGGCTGAAAACACAGCCGTATGATCATTTCACTCTCCTTAATTCTCTACATTGTTGACCCTCTTTTTTATCCAGTCTTCCTCCTCTTTGACCTCTGTGTGGTACTTAATACAATTTACCATCCACTCCTTAAATTAAGCCTCACCTGCGCTTAAGGAAACCCTGCTTTACTGTGGGTCTCCTTAAACCTCTCTGACGGCTCCTTCTTTTTCATTCCTTCCCTAGTTCTTCTTCCGTGATTTACACGAGGAGCTGGCATATCTCAAGGTCCTGCTCTTTGTCCTCAGAAGTCCTCTTAATACTCCCTTTCTTGGAGAGCTCTCCCACCCCATGCCTTAGCCATCACCTAGTCATGAACAAGAACTCAGATTCCATGTCCAGTCTTGACTCTCTTGAGGCCCAGGCCCTTCTCTCTAGCTATACACCCACCATTGCCAGCTGGACGTCCAATCATCACCCCAAGTATAACATGTGAACTCTTCATCTTCTTCCAAAGCCTAGACCCTCATTTCTATGGAGGAAAAACAAGCAGGAGGGAAACGGGAATCGATAATCTCACTTCATCCTCCTAGTGCACTGAGAAATGAGAACCCATGAGAAACCCTCGCTTGACAAAGGAATGAAGTGTTGCTCACACAGGGTAGGTGGCTTGCTAAAGACTACACAGTAAAAAGCTTGAGGAGTCTTTCTGGCTCCCAAGCCCCTGTGCTTGCAGCCTCATTCTCTCAGGCGCTTTTGTTGAAAGATCAAGCATCCTTGTAATCTATAACCAGGTATAAAATGGTACAGAGGTGGACAGCTTGGATTAGAATCCTGGCTCCAACTCCTTCAAGCTGTGACTTCTAGGCTGAGCAGGTTGCTTAAATGATGAGGGTCTTAATTTCCTTATTTGTAAAATAGGAATAACAGCAGTATCTATATTATAGAGATGCTGAGAAAATTAAATAAGATAATATATCTAAAGGGTTTAAAATACTATAGGGCACATAGAAGTAATAAATTTTAACAATGAAGTCATTTAAAGTAACTCTTTTTAATGTAATACTTTATATTTCCACTGTTATTCCATCCTCCACCTTTTATTCAGGCCATTATCATCTCCCATTTGCTCAGTAATCAAAACTCTAAATTGACCTTCTTTTTTGTACAACTTATTTTTCCTAAGAGACCATTCTGAAAATTCTGTTTAATCATTCCACCCCACTAGCCCAAAACCTTCAATGGCTAGTAAACTACCTATGATCACCAACTACCTGACAACGTATAGATGCTGCTAATCTTACCTGGTGGTTCTCCAAGTCCATTTTCATCATTCCTTTTGTAAGATATGTCAAACTCCCCAAGAGAACTAAGCAATCAGTTGCATTTTTCATCCAACCCTCAGAACTGGGATGTCATTTTCAGCAAGTACAACCTAAAGAAGTATAAGTTCATATCCATTCACTTCAAGTTTCAGATCCCTGGCCTTCAAGATTCTCCCCAATCTGACACCAGTATCTGCCTCTCAAATGTCATCTCCCAGGAGTCTCCTCAGGAACCCTTGGCTCAAGCCAAAGTGGTCCCTGACTGCCTCACCCCACCCCCATATGCTTTGTGGGTACTGTGATATTAAGTCTTCTCTATTGAATATTTCAGTACCTTCCACCCTGTTGCTTCTCTGAAGCCCATGTTGACCCTACGTAGGGCAGACTATCTTCATCTGTCTGTGTACAAGGCTCTCTCCCTTAAGCCCCATTACAGAACTCCTTGTCATTTATCATCCAGCTTACACATTTAGCTCTTGTCTGATATTACCATGCATCATTAGTGGGGTGTGTGTGTGTGTGTGTGTGTGTATGTGTGTGTTAGAGAGAGACAGAGAGAGACAGAGAGAGAGAGAGATATGTAGGCAGAGAGACAGAGACAGAGATAGAGAGAGACAGAGGATTGGGAAGAGATCACCAACTGGGATGCTTTTCTTACATCTTGATATCTTCTACTATGGCACTCAGCTGAGTGCTTTGCACATAAGTAGTTGACAAATATTTGCTGATTAACAGATTGAGGTTTCCTGAACAAATATGTCCTTTTTCCAACTTTTATCAAAAGGCTTCTGGAACACGATAGGGCACCCGAGTGAATCTAGTATTTGGAGGTGAATACATGTGGGGGGCCCTTCAGTTAGGTATGCATATTTTGGTCTACCTCATTATTTGATGTGGCTCAGTGAGCTTGAGATTCAGAATTATTGGGGGAGGGGCACATCACCTATCATGATAACAAATGTTAGTTCTGCTTTCAGTGTGAGGCAGACTAGCTGAGGCTGCCAAATCCTTTGCTTGGCAAACTGATACTGTAAAATCCTTGATCCTGACCCATCAAAAAAGGAACTATTTCAAGTTTCCATACAGTGTAAACTACACCAACAGGTATTCACAATGTGTGCATGTAAGTATAGAGTACATATATATGTAAACAGGAGAGTATTACAGAAAGCAGCTGTGTCATAGAAATAAACATTCCACAAACATTTGAAAGTCTCACATGAATATTTGATTAAACCAGGGTCAGTAAACAATGGCTCATGAGCCAAATTAGGCCTGCTATCCATTTTTGTATGGTTTACAAACTAAGAATGATGTTTTTCAATAGTTGAAAAAACCATGGGCCTACCAACATGCTACATTTCTGTCTATAATCCTCTCCTTTATTGTATCCTTAAATAGTAAAAAAGATAAGCAACCAGAGAAAAAAAATCAAGACATGACATGAACCCAATAATCCAGCAACTGAATAATTAGTTACTGGATTATCAATGCTTTAAATTTTTCTAAGTTTAATAATAGGAGGAACAAACTTCTTATCCTCCAAATTAGTTACACTCTATGTCTGTGGTTTGGAATGTTAAATTATCCATTTAAAACAGAAAGTCCATTTATATTTCTCGGAAGCAATTATGACTTAATTGCCGTTATCAACCTAATAAATTACTAGGTGATTTCCACAAACTGGTTATACACTCAAATTTCATGTCTGATGAAAGAATAATTATATCAATATTCTGCAAATATGAAAAGGAAATTGGTTCACTGGCCACAAGGGAGATGCAGACACCTTGAGTGTAAACTCATCTATCTTTTTCTGTCTATTTTTAAGCAGGCAAATTAAGATGGGAAAAAACAGTTTGTGTGTCTCACAGGAATAATGTGCAATACATTAATTGCTTTTCAAGAAACAGCATGGCTTGAAAAATATTCTTTGTGCGAAATGAGGATGTCATGTTCTCCTCTGAACTCTCTATTTTGATGTACATCTGTTGATGATAATTTAAATCATATAGAGTCTTTGTATGACATTGGAACACAGACACCTGAAAAGGGTTAACCCAACCAAGAAGATAATGGATGCCCATTGGAACAGAATAGAATGTTTATGAAGGAATGCCACGTCTCCTGTGGGGAAGTTGATATGGCATCAGTCTGCAAGGCTGGGAAGACATTATGGGTGGATATTAGAGATCCACTAAGATCAAAACAGTGAGCATATTCACTTTTGTATCCATTGAACAAACATTTATTTTTTGCTCACCGTATGGATGAAAGTATCAATGAGAGAGACCTGGTCTCTGTCCTTCTAGTGCTCACATTTGTAGACACAGAACTGGAAACAGAATAATACACTTCTATTAATATACACAAAGTATAATAGTAACATAAAAGGAATAGTGGTTTAGTTATTGGGAGAGTTAGGGACAGTTTCAAAAAATAAGGCACCTTGCTAAGAATGAATATAAATTTATTACGTTAAAAAAGGCAAGAAGTTCAGACAGCAGAAATATCATGAGAGGGAATGTGTGAATGAAAAAGCAATCATACATCTGAAGAATAATACATAGTTAATTATGACAGAACTTAGAATGGAAGGTAAGAAAAAGAAGGATCTGAGATGAAAGAGGTAGTCAGGTCAGGGTTCTACTGAAATGATCTGATGCCATGCTAAGAACTTTAAAGTTTATCCTGAAGGTGGACTTTCACTGGGGGAAAAATAAAAAAACATAATACCTGATTTCCATTTTGGAAAAGCTACACCAGCAGAGGTGATGGAATGTAGGGGGAACAAGTTGGAAGCAGGCAGAGAAACCAGTGAGGAAATTATTTCAATGATTCAGGCCACAATATGGGCCTGAATAAACCGTGGTCATAAACACGAAGGTGAGACGGCCGAGTCAAGAGTTGTACAAGGAACTGAATTCATGGGATTTCAAGATTAACTGGAGAGGAAAGTGGAGAAGACTCTCAGTTTTCTGGATTGAATGACCACATTCATAAAAGTCATGCCTTTATCTAAAACAAGAACTACAAAAAGAAAGGTTAGGCTTGACAGAGGAAAAATGCTAGATTTAGTTCGATAACATTTTAGATGTTTAGAAATCATCCCAATTAACATGTCATATATCCAGATGGACACAGGTCTGGAGCTCCGGAGAAAAGTCGGGACCAGAGAAACAGATGTGCGGTACATGGGATCTCAACCACCAGGCCCTCTAAGCCCTTTAGTGAGAATCAAACAGGGTAAAGAATACAACTCTACGGAAAAACCTCATTTAGGTGGCTGGAAAAAGAAGCAAGCCCAGGAGATGGAGATGTAATGAATGGTCAAAGAGGCAAGAAAAATATAAAGCAAAATAGAGTCATTCTTGAAACTTAAAGGATGTGACCTTGAGGAAGAAGCAGTTTAAGGAAAGAGCTGCCTTAGCATGACAACAGTTACCTGGAAAGTTAAACCTCCACAAGTGACAGCTTTTTAAGGCAGATGGCTTGATGACTTGAGGACTTTTATTTAAGTGAACCAAAATCCAAGATATATTGATTTAAACCTAAGAGCTAAAGCACAGTGCAAGGTCAATGACACATTATTACTGTTGTCCTTGTTATCAACAATTTTGCACCATCAATACCCTTCCACCTTCCTAAATGTAAAGAAGTTTCAACAGTAATTATAACCCTTTAACTAAACTGACTGACTCATTTTGCCTCCTCTGCTCTCCAGCAGATACTGTCACTCATTTCTTCTTTCTTCCGTTCAACAAATGTTTCTTGAGGGCTTACTAGGTACCAGACCGTATTAAGCACCAAAAGTAAAATTACTATCACATTTTTTTTAACGGGACACATTTCAAAAAAATATGAATTAAAACACATGAAACACATGGGCATTTGCTGCTTTTTACTGTTCATGAAAACTCCATGTGGAAAGTCATGGACTTCTTGAAAGACAGAAGTCCTGTTACTTCTGAGCAAACTGCCATCTAAGAAAGTGCAGCTCTGTAAGCTTTCTTGCCTCAATAAGTACTATCTACCTATGTTTGTAGTCCTAGTGGTTAGTATGTTCCTCTTGGTCTCAGTTCGTTTAGGCTCTTTCACTTTATCTATATTGCTATGTTCTTTTCACCGCTGAGACTCCTTCTACCCTTTACCTCCCAATCTCCACCCGCTCCAGCATCCAGCAATATAAAAATTACTGGCCCACCTCTCCTACCACTTATCTCTGTTCTGCACATGCAGCCTGTGCAAGGCCTGCATTACACGCAGTTTTTAGCACTTGTTATTCTTGATGGATTTGTTTTTTGGTTTGGTTGCTCTCTTTCTTTCTTTTTTTTTAATTACTTAAAAATTTTTTTAACAATTATTTTTTATTTTAGTAACTTTATTTCATTTCATTTTACTTTATTTAATTTTGTCTTCTTTCTTTCTCTCTTTCTTCCTTTCTTTCTTTCTTTCTTTCTTCCTTTCTTTCTTTCTTCCTTTCTTTCTTTCTGGATCTGAGATGAAAGAGGTAGTCAGGTCAGGGTTCTACTGAAATGATCTGATGCCATGCTAAGAACTTTAAAGTTTATCCTGAAGGTGGACTTTCACTGGGGGAAAAATAAAAAAACATAATACCTGATTTCCATTTTGGAAAAGCTACACCAGCAGAGGTGATGGAATGTAGGGGGAACAAGTTGGAAGCAGGCAGAGAAACCAGTGAGGAAATTATTTCAATGATTCAGGCCACAATATGGGCCTGAATAAACCGTGGTCATAAACACGAAGGTGAGACGGCCGAGTCAAGAGTTGTACAAGGAACTGAATTCATGGGATTTCAAGATTAACTGGAGAGGAAAGTGGAGAAGACTCTCAGTTTTCTGGATTGAATGACCACATTCATAAAAGTCATGCCTTTATCTAAAACAAGAACTACAAAAAGAAAGGTTAGGCTTGACAGAGGAAAAATGCTAGATTTAGTTTGATAACATTTTAGATGTTTAGAAATCATCCCAATTAACATGTCATATATCCAGATGGACACAGGTCTGGAGCTCCGGAGAAAAGTCGGGACCAGAGAAACAGATGTGCGGTACATGGGATCTCAACCACCAGGCCCTCTAAGCCCTTTAGTGAGAATCAAACAGGGTAAAGAATACAACTCTACGGAAAAACCTCATTTAGGTGGCTGGAAAAAGAAGCAAGCCCAGGAGATGGAGATGTAATGAATGGTCAAAGAGGCAAGAAAAATATAAAGCAAAATAGAGTCATTCTTGAAACTTAAAGGATGTGACCTTGAGGAAGAAGCAGTTTAAGGAAAGAGCTGCCTTAGCATGACAACAGTTACCTGGAAAGTTAAACCTCCACAAGTGACAGCTTTTTAAGGCAGATGGCTTGATGACTTGAGGACTTTTATTTAAGTGAACCAAAATCCAAGATATATTGATTTAAACCTAAGAGCTAAAGCACAGTGCAAGGTCAATGACACATTATTACTGTTGTCCTTGTTATCAACAATTTTGCACCATCAATACCCTTCCACCTTCCTAAATGTAAAGAAGTTTCAACAGTAATTATAACCCTTTAACTAAACTGACTGACTCATTTTGCCTCCTCTGCTCTCCAGCAGATACTGTCACTCATTTCTTCTTTCTTCCGTTCAACAAATGTTTCTTGAGGGCTTACTAGGTACCAGACCGTATTAAGCACCAAAAGTAAAATTACTATCACATTTTTTTTAACGGGACACATTTCAAAAAAATATGAATTAAAACACATGAAACACATGGGCATTTGCTGCTTTTTACTGTTCATGAAAACTCCATGTGGAAAGTCATGGACTTCTTGAAAGACAGAAGTCCTGTTACGTCTGAGCAAACTGCCATCTAAGAAAGTGCAGCTCTGTAAGCTTTCTTGCCTCAATAAGTACTATCTACCTATGTTTGTAGTCCTAGTGGTTAGTATGTTCCTCTTGGTCTCAGTTCGTTTAGGCTCTTTCACTTTATCTATATTGCTATGTTCTTTTCACCGCTGAGACTCCTTCTACCCTTTACCTCCCAATCTCCACCCGCTCCAGCATCCAGCAATATAAAAATTACTGGCCCACCTCTCCTACCACTTATCTCTGTTCTGCACATGCAGCCTGTGCAAGGCCTGCATTACACGTCAGCAGGTCTCAACTGCATGAGTTTAAACTAGTAACACTGTACGTGGTTTCGCCATAGTTATTTATCTCTTAGAGTCCTGTATTCTACTCTAGCCTGGCAGCAGTTAAGTGATAAGAAAATTAGCCTTGGCAGGAGCTTCAAGGTGGCGGAAGATTAAGATGTGGAGATCACCTTCTTCCCCACAAATACATCAGAAATACATCTACATGTGGAAACAACTCCTACAGAACATCTACTGAATGCTGACAGAGACCTCAGACCTCCCAAAAGGCAAGAAACTCCCCACGTACCTGGGTAGGGCAATAGAGAAAAGAAAAAACACAGACAAAAGAATAGGGACGGGACCTGCACCAGTGGGAGGGAGCTGAGAAGGAAGAAAGGTTTCCACACACTAGAAGCCCCTTAACTGGCAGAGACGGAGGGTGGCAGGGGGGAAGCTTCGGAGCCACAGAGGAGAGCGCAGCAACAGGGGTGCGGAGGGCAAAGCGGAGAGATTCTCACACAGAGGATCGGTGCCGACCAGCACTCACCCGCCCGAATGGCTTGTCTGCTCGCCCGCCGGGATGGGTGTGGGCTGGGAGCTGAGGCTCGGGCTTCGGTCAGATCCCAGGGAGAGGACTGGGGCTGGCGGCGTGAACACAGCCTTAAGGGGGCTAGTGCACCACAGCTAGCCGGGAGGGAGTCCAGGAAAAAGTCTGGAGCTGCCGAGGAGGCAAGAGACTTTTTCTTGCCTCTTTGTTTCCTGGTGCGTGAAGCGAGGGGATTAAGACCCTCGCGTAAAGGAGCTCCAGAGACGGGCACGAGCCGCGGCTATCAGCGCGGACACCAGACACGGGCCTGAGACGCTAAGGCTGCTGCTGCCGCCACCAAGAAGCCTGGGTGCAAGCACAAGTCACTCTCCACACCTCCCCTCCCGGGAGCCTGTGCAGCCTGCCAATGCCGGGGTCCCGTGATCCAGGGACAGCTTCCCCGGGAGAACGCACGGCGCGCCTCAGGCTGGTGCAACGTCACGCCGGCCTGTGCCACCGCAGGCTCACCCTGCACTCCATACCCTCCCTCCCCCCGGCCTGAGTGAGCCAGAGCCCCCGAATCAACTGCTACTTTAACCCCGTCCTGTCTGAGAGAAGAACAGACGCCCTCAGGCAACCTACATGCAGAGGAGGGGGCTAATCCAAAGCTGAACCCCAGGAGCTGTGCGAACAAAGAAGAGAAAGGGAAATTAAGATGTGGAGATCACCTTCTTCCCCACAAATACATCAGAAATACATCTACATGTGGAAACAACTCCTACAGAACATCTACTGAATGCTGACAGAGACCTCAGACCTCCCAAAAGGCAAGAAACTCCCCACGTACCTGGGTAGGGCAGTGCCACCGCAGGCTCACCCTGCACTCCATACCCTCCCTCCCCCCGGCCTGAGTGAGCCAGAGCCCCCGAATCAACTGCTACTTTAACCCCGTCCTGTCTGAGAGAAGAACAGACGCCCTCAGGCGACCTACATGCAGAGGCGAGAAAAGAAAAAACACAGACAAAAGAATAGGGACGGGACCTGCACCAGTGGGAGGGAGCTGAGAAGGAAGAAAGGTTTCCACACACTAGAAGCCCCTTAACTGGCAGAGACGGAGGGTGGCAGGGGGGAAGCTTCGGAGCCACAGAGGAGAGCGCAGCAACAGGGGTGCGGAGGGCAAAGCGGAGAGATTCTCACACAGAGGATCGGTGCCGACCAGCACTCACCCGCCCGAATTGTGTGAACAAAGAAGAGAAAGGGAAATTTCTCCCGGCAGCCGCAGGAGCAGAGGATTAAATCTCCACAATCAACTGGATATAGCCTGCATCTGTGGAATACCTGAATAGAAAAGGAATCATCCCAAATTGAGGAGGTGGACTTTGGGAGCAACGATATATATATATTTTTTCCCTTTTTCTCTTTTTGTGAGTGTGTATGTGTATGCTTCTGTGTGTGATTTTGTCTGTATAGCTTTGCTTCTACCATTTGTCCTAGGGTACTGTCTGTCCATTTTTGTTTTTGTTTTTGCTTTTACTACAGTTTTTAGCACTTGTTATCCTTGGTGGATTTGTTTTTTGGTTTGGTTGCTCTCTTTCTTTCTTTTTTTTTAATTACTTAAAAATTTTTTTAACAATTATTTTTTATTTTAGTAACTTTATTTCATTTCATTTTACTTTATTTAATTTTGTCTTCTTTCTTTCTCTCTTTCTTCCTTTCTTTCTTTCTTTCTTCCTTTCTTTCTTTCTTCCTTTCTTTCTTTCTTCCTTTCTTTCTTTCTTCCTTCCTTCCTTCCTTCCTCTCTCTCTCTCTCTCTCTCTCTCTCTCTCTCTCTTTCTTTCTTTCTTTCTTTCTTTCTTCTTTTTTCTTCCTTTTATTTTGAGCCATGTGGATGACAGGCTCTTGGTGCACCAGCCAGGCATCAGGGCTGTGGCTCTGAGGTGGGAGAGCCAAGTTCAGGACATTGGTCCACAAGACACCTCCCAGGTCCACGTAATACCAAAAAGCGAAAATCTCACAGACATCTCCATCGCAACGCCAAGACCCAGCTCCACTCAACGAACAGCAAGCTACATTGCTGGACACCCTATGTCAAACAACTGGCAAGAGAGGAACACAACCCCACCCACTATCAGAGAGGCAGCCTAAAGTCATAATAAGGCCACAGACACCCCAAAACACACCATCAGATGTGGACCTGCCCACCAGAAAGACAAGATCCATCCTCACCCAACAGAACACAGGCGCTAGTCCCCTCCACCAGGAAGCCTACACAACCCACTGAACCAACCTTAGCCACTGCGGACAAACACCAAAAACAACGGGAACTACGAACCCGCAGCCTGCGAAGAGGAGACCCCAAACAAAGTAAGTTAAGCAAAATGAGAAGACAGAGAAACACACAGCAGATGAAGGAGCAAGGCAAAAAACCACCAGACCTAATAAATGAAGAGAAAATAGGCAGTCTATCTGGAAAAGAATTCAGAATAATGAGTGTAAAGATGATCCAAAATCTTGGAAATAGAATGGAGAAAATACTTCTTTTTTCTTCCTTTTATTTTGAGCCATGTGGATGACAGGCTCTTGGTGCACCAGCCAGGCATCAGGGCTGTGGCTCTGAGGTGGGAGAGCCAAGTTCAGGACATTGGTCCACAAGACACCTCCCAGGTCCACGTAATACCAAAAAGCGAAAATCTCACAGACATCTCCATCGCAACGCCAAGACCCAGCTCCACTCAACGAACAGCAAGCTACATTGCTGGACACCCTATGTCAAACAACTTATTAAAAGCAGCAAGGGAAAAACAACAAATAACATACAAAGGAATCCCCATAAGGTTAACGGCTGATCTTTCAGCAGAAACTGTGCAAGCCAGAATGGAGTGGCAGAACATATTTAAAGTGAAGAAGGAGAAAAACCTACAACCATGATTACTCTACCCAGCAAGGATCTCATTCATATTCGATGGAGAAATTAAAACCTTTACAGACAAGCAAAAGCTAAGAGAATTCAGAACCACCATACCCGCTTTACAACAAATGCTAAAGGAACTTCTCTAGGCAGGACACACAAGAGAAGGAAAAGACCTACAATAACAAACCCCAAACAATTGAGAAAATGGTAATAGGAACATACATACATATCAATCATATCAATCATTTCATCATACATATCAATAATTACCTTAAAAGTAAATGGATTAAATGCTCCAACCAAAAGACATAGACTGGCTGAACGGATACAAAAACAAGACCCATATATATGCTTCTACAAGAGACCCACTTCAGACCTAGGGACACATATAGACTGAAAGTGAGAGGATGGAAAAAGATATTCTATGCAATTGGAAATCAAAAGAAAGATGGAGTAGCAATTCTCACATCAGACAAAATAGACTTTAAAACAAAGATTATTACAAGAGACAAAGAAGGACACTACATAATGATCAAGGGATCAATCCAAGAGTAAGATATAATAATTGTAAATATTTATGCACCCAACATTGGAGCACCTCAATACATAAGGCAAATACTATCAGCCACAAAAGGGGAAATTGACAGTAACACAATTATAGTAGGGGACCAGCAATTCTAAGAGGGAAGTTTATAGCAATACTATCCTACCTTAAGAAACAAGAAACATCTCAAATAAACAACCTAAGCTTACACATAAAGCAATTAAGAGAAAGAAGAACAACAACAACAACAAAAAAACAAAGTTAGCAGAAACAAAGAAATCATAAAGATCAGATCAGAAATAAATGAAAAAGAAATGAAAGAAATGATAGCAAATATCAATAAAACTAAAAGCTGGTTCTTTGAGAAGATAAACAAAATTGATAAACCATTAGCCAGAC
>NC_041225.1:4854100-4854484 GCF_002837175.3 Physeter macrocephalus | reverse complement strand
ATACAAAGCATCATGAGAGATTACTACAAGCAACTATATGCCAATAAAATGGACAACCTGGAAGGAATGGACAAATTTTTAGAAATGCACAACCTTCCAAGACTGAATCAGGAAGAAATAGAAAATAGGAACCGACCAATCCCAAGCACTGAAATTGAAACTGTGATTAAAAATCTTCCAACAAAAGCCCAGCATATCAATCATATCAATCATATCATCATACATATCAATAATTACCTTAAAAGTAAATGGATTAAATGCTCCAACCAAAAGACTCCGTAAAAAATACCAACACGTGGAGGCTAAACAATACACTACTTAATAACCAAGAGATCACTAAAGAAATCAAAGAGGAAATCAAAAAATACTTAGAAACAAATGACA